>NC_059430.1:120821374-121073468 GCF_021028975.2 Sphaerodactylus townsendi
ATTGTGTGGGGAAACCTTTAGGAAACAGTGTCCTCCCCCCCCCCCCTTTGGACACATCTGCTGTGGCTTCTGCAAAATTGGGGGGGGGGATACACCTGGTTTCTATCCCAGGGTGTGGGAAAACAGCGGGGTCTGGCGCATGGGGGGGGGGGATAGGGGTGTCACACAGAATGGAGAGGATAATTTCCTTGGAAATGGGGCCTGCAGTAGGGGGGCGGGGGTTGGGTAAGGTTTCGCATGATGGCTGTAGAGGCATCCGATGCAAATATTATTAATTGCTGATACTGTTGTGCGTTCAATAATATTTGTGCAAGGCTGAGATTTGTGCATACACACACACACACAAATAAGGCGTCGGAGAATGTCGAAATTGGCTTTCCCATCCAGCCCTGTTCTGCCTGTCTCAGTTCCTCTCTCTTTCTGAATCCCTCCGTTCTCTTTCCTCTGTCCCTGAATTCTGCCATATAATTTATTCATCCCAAGATGCACCTCTCTGCAGTCGCAGGCAGGAATGGGGGAGGGAGAGCAGCACAGATCAGACTCTCTCTCTCTCTCCCCCGCCCCCCCACTCCGTGACTGTACATTTTGGCCCCCTAACTTCTCTTTGATGGAAAGAGGGAACACGATGAACACCTTGCGGGGGGGGGGGGCATTAACTGAGATGAACATGTGGGACGTTTTAAGGTTCAGATTTAATGCGGAGGGGTGTGTGGGAAGGAACAGGAGAGGTAGAGTCTGGGAGAAACTCAGCCAGAATTAGTTATTCATACAGGAGATGTTGGGGGGGGGGGTGTATTTTCAGTGATTGACCTGAGACTCTCTTCTCCACCACCCCGATTTTAACTTGAACTTTCAGACTCTGGGAAAGTACTGACTTCGGGTAGACTTTAAAACTCTTGTTTGGGGGCAAAGTGGCTTGGGGTGGTCTGGTTTGAAATGGGTTCCCGAAGCATTTGGGAAGCTACGTTCCCAGAGAGAGTCCAGACCCCTCTCTCCCCTTATCCGCCTTCCATCTCGAACCAGGTTCAAGATTGGGGTGGCGCTGGGTTTTGTGTCCGGCGCCATCCCCTCTGCCGGAGCTGAGTCTCGGTTGCTCTTTTTGAGCGCTGTGGCGCTGATGGGGTTAATGTCTGGCAGTCTCCTTGGTGGGGAAGGGCGGGTCTGGAATTAAAGGGTCAAGGGGGAGAGACCCAGCTGCAGCCTGTCTGTGAAGCCAGACAGGGTCAGAGGTCATGGGCGAGGTCAGGGGTCTCTCCCAGCCACAGCTTCCATTCATTGGGAAAGCTGTCACCTAAGCATAAATCAGTTTGCCTAGAAGGGGAGAGGGGTCTAGAGGCTACAAACGGAGCGGGGAGATCGGAGTGGTACAGCTGCTGCAAACTGGGAATCCTCCGCTTGTTGGCCTTATATAATAGCCTTGCAGTCCTCCATGCGTGAAAGAACACGTCCCCTCCCTTCCACTTCTCTCTGAGCACAGAGGCGAAATCCAAACAGGGCTTCGTGTTGCGCCGTCATGCACAAACGTGTGTGTGCTGCAGTGTGCACAGATTCACCCAACGTGCACCGTCAGAAGTTCACACACGTTCATAATAGCCACATCTGTACTCCAGGGAGACAGATGCATACGTCCTACATCAGAGTCCTCTTGAAAACAGCCTCTGTTAAGTATGTCCCTAGAAGTGTGTGTGGGGGGGGGGGGGGGTTGCACAGTGTTTGACCTCCCCTGTGCCTGACATCTGTGGCTCAGTCAGCCATGTGCAGAGAACAATTCAGGGCAGGTGTCCACGCTCCCAACCTGTGAACAAGCGCAAATAATTATGCACCAGTTCATCCCATTCCTACATGCAGCAGTGCAGGCAGAGATTCCCTGCACATAGAACCGAGCATTCCAATATGCCCTCCCGTCTTCCCGTGCAACCTCCTCGTCGGTATTTGACACCATCTCAGAACTTCAGGCTTCACAAGGAGTCCAGACCCTGTGTGCCTCCTTCCATATTTCTACATAATCTCCCCGCCCAACCGCCAGGCCACAGAGATGTTCTTCCGCTGTGAAAATTCTGCTCGGTCCTCATCGGTGTTAGCTCATCCCAGACACAGTGGCAAAGTACACCCTGGTGCTGGCGGATGGGGTGGGAGGAAAGCGAGTTGTCCACACGATAGTGAGATTCCCCTGTGTGTTTTATTTGTAAGAAAAATGATAAACAGTCCTTTTATTTTGGGATTAAAAGCTACCCTTTTCAAGCAGCGGTTTAGCTGATAGGCTTTACACGGGGTGGGGGTGGAATAAAAAGGCAGATCTGCATCTTCCACAGGCCCGGCTTATATGTGTTCTGCGAATGTCTGGCTTATTGATTCTAGTGATATCTCACAGGGTTGCATCTGATGGTCATTTCTGAGAACAAAGCCTAAAATGCGCCTGCCTCCGGGGTGTTGCGTAGCGACAGCTGATTGGATTTGAATGGTTTGTGCATAGTGACCAGAGTTTTGCATCTGAGGGGAGATAGACACTGCGGGGGCGGAGGGGGGAAAACCTTTGAGGCGTGGGAATGCACCCCGACGCACATTCTTTCCCTGGTGGTCCTCCATAGCTGCAAGGATCCAGCGTTCCTCAAGGTGATACAGACTTTATGTGCAAGCCAACTCGGCTATCTCAGACAAGAGTAACCGGGACTTCGGCCTGTTCTTCCCTACCTGGTTCATTGGGCAATCCTAAGCGTGCATACTCAGAAGTAAGTAGCACTGAGCTCAACTGGACCTCTGTATGTTGAGGGTTTCAAGTCTGAGAGATGTTCCCGGGTAAATGTGACTTGATCGGAGTGTTCGTTTTTTTCTCTGCGTGTGCAATTAGACCAGTTTGTTTTTAATGTACTGGACAATTGCTCAGCGTTTTGGCCCCACTCCTGAAGCCGGCGAAATTATAATTTTGTGCGTGCGCCTGAGTGTGAGAGAGAGGGCGGGGGACAACTGTGCATTGTACACCAGGTAGGACGTGCTTGTGTGGTTGCAGTTGGCAGGCTGGAAGGCTTTGGGAGTCGGTCTGCGTGCGAATACCCGCTGGTAGGGTGCGCCAAGGTGTTGCGCTCATGGGGACGTCTTGCTTTATGAAACATGTGAGCACAGCTGGTATTCTGTGCATGCAAACGCATAAGTGTGCAGTGTCACAGTCTCTCTTGCGCTTGCCTCCTCCCGTGAGCAACACACTTTCACTTAGAGCCACAATCCTCTTAAGAACTTACCCTCTGAACCAGCTCTAAGGTGGGTGGTGTGTGTGAGAGAGAGACAGAGAGAGAGAGAGCAGAGAAGGGAAGGGAAGGGAAGGGAGGGAGGCGAGCTTGCTGCAGTGGCCCTAACGCTAGCTATTCTCCTCCTTCCCGGCTCCTCACCCATCTATCTAATGCTCTCCGGGGCCTCTCCCTTTCCCCCACAGTCTGTCCCCCTTTCTTCTGGGTTCACAGTCTCTTTTCCGGGGAGGGAAATAGGTGCAGATTTCTCTCTGCTGGTCTCAAATGCTTTGGATTGTGGTTTGAGGACCCTGCAGGTGTGGGGCGGGGGTGAGGGGAGCTGCTGTCCTTTTGGATGGATGCAGTCGCCGTGGTAGAAATGGATTTCGCATCGTGGGCGCTCCAGCAGGATAAATGGCCCATGGTGAACTGTTGTGTTGCCATCTGTGTCATCTCAAGAAGCAAAAGTAGACACACAAATGACTCTCTTTCTCCCCTCCTTATCCGTATCCCCAGCTGCTCAGATATAGAGAGGTTCTCCCCTGCTCCCCAACTGCGTTCCTGTTCATCCAACTAGCCCCTTTTCTTCCTAATAGATCCCATTTTAACCTATCGCAATAAATATTTCTTCCTTTCCCTCCATCGGTCCATCTCTTTCCCTCCATTCATCATGCTTCCTGGATACTCGTGTTTTGCTTATGATAGGCAACCTTCCGCCCATCTCTGTATCCACCCACCTTCCCACTGCTTCATCCCCTTTAAGTCTCATCCAGACTACCACATACAACCCTTAGCAGTGGACCCCAGGGTACTGATTTACCTAGCCATCTCATGTATGGTCTGGTACTTGCTGATTTTACCACCATGCAGTTTCCATCTCACTTTGCCCTCCATTTCCAGATGTTCCCAGAAGGTGAGAGAGAATTGGGGGTATGTGGACTGATATGGGTTATCATGACAGCATAAAGACACAAATGCACGCTCAAGGAATGACAAAGCTCTTCTGCCTCATAGGGTGGGAGTCAATGTAACTTTCCTTTCTGTATGTGTCTCTGATCCACACTCAGTTAATTCCTTGGGGAAGCATCCCTGTGTGTGCAGGGTTTGGAGCAGGTGTTGGAGATGGGGAAATATGGAAGCACGCTCCCTGTTTGGTCCATTGTAGAGAAATCAGATTTGATTTGGGTGGAGAAAGTGCCAGTTTCCCAGTCACTGTTGCTGTGAACATTGGGACTGATAGTGGACCAATGGGATGAAGGGACCATTCTAAACACAGGACAGTGGGCCATATAAAGATCCTCTTGCAACAGAGTAATTCACAGTGTCTCCTAGAGTTCAGATCTGTGAGAAATTGTGTTGAAGGAGGAAGAAAAGGTATAATGTCTTGAGTCTACCAGCCAGCGTGATGTCGTGCTTAAGAGCAATGGACTGAAGAACCGGGTTCAATTCCCCACTCCTTCACATGAAGCCTGCAGGGTGACCTTGGGCCAGTCACAGTTCTCTCAGAACTCTCTCAGCCTCACCTTCCTCACAAAGTGTCTGTTGTGGGGAAGGGAAGGGAAGAGAAGGCCTCTTCCTTACAGTAGAACTCTTCCTATTCAAGTAGTCCTGATGTATGTTATACCAAATGCATAAGGTTGGTGAGGTGGGGCTAAGAACCATTTTGGGGCAGTGGTTAGAATGGTGGGCCGGGTTCTAGGAAATCCAGGGCTCAAACCCCCGCTTTGCCATGTAAGCCTGCTGCGGGACCATGCTCCGATTGTGCACTCTCAGTCTAACTTACCTGACAGTGTTTTTGTGAAGATAAAATGGAGGACGGGAATGAAGGAAGTCGCTTTGGAGGTCCGTTGAGGAGAAAGGCAGGGTGTAAATGAAGTAAAGACATTTTTTTCCTTGTTCCCATGAGAGTAGATGAAAACAGCAAGAAACGGAGGTTTACGTCAGCTTCTTAAAAGAGTGCCCCTTTTGCAGAAGGGAGAATTTAATGAGGGTGGGACTTTCTCTTTCAACCTCCAAATGCCTGCACATCTCTAGTCTCCCGCCACCTACTGAATTTCTCAGTGCTTCCTGGATAAATTCCCCATCATGAGGATCATGATGTGAAGGATATGGGATTCAGGTATCCTAAGCTAATTTTGCAGAAGTTGACATATGGGTCACAACTGGTTCCATTCCGGTGACTGAACGGTGCTTCTAGATTTGAGATTCGAGCACTCCCTCTGAAGGATTTCAGAAAGTCAGGCTTATAGGATTGCCTTAAATTCCTTTAAAAAGAAGATAAGTATTGGGAAATGCACCGGGCCTCTTAATATGATTACTTGCTTCTAATTGCTCCCCCACCAGAGCATCCTTGGGGATAAAAGGGAAATCGGGAAATTCTAATAATGATTATGAAACGTGTGGGGGCGATCCCAGGGTAACAGTGAGTTATGTGGGTGTGTACTGTTTTTGAATATGGTTTGTCTGGGTGTTCCCAGAAGAGGGTTGTTAGCAACAGACTGCAGACCCCATATGTACAACCTGAGCTTTCCAAAAGCAAGGAGTTTGGTTGCAAGCTGCGTACCACGGAGAGAGGGTTCCCGTGGGCTTAGGAACCATGCTGAGATCCTGGTTTGCTGATCAAGAAGCTAGTGTTGCCAACCTATAGGTAGGGGCTGGAGATTTCCCCATATTATTGATTTTATTGTTGCCAATTGATGGTGTAAGCCATTCTCGGCCTGCATGGGGAAGGGTGACCTATGAAACAAAATAAATGAATGGCTGATCTCCAGGCAATAGAGATAATTCACCTGGAGAAAATGTCTGCTCTGGAAGGTGGACTCTATGACATTATACTCCACTGAAGTCTCTCCCCTCCCTAAACCTTGCCTGCCTCAGTCTCTGTCCCCAAACTATCCAGATATTTCCCAACATGGAGCAGGCAACCATACTAGTAACCCATTGTCTCCATCCCTCTGAACAGTCCCATCTCCTTACGTCTGCTCCTTGGTCCCTACAAATTGCACTTTTTTAGAGCCCCAAATTTGGAGCTGAAATCAGAGCTATTTCCTCCTAGCTGGGGGAAATCAGAAATCCCTCCTCTGTGAATTAGGAGGTGGATGAGATGGGATTTTAGTATTTTCTTAAATTTGTTTATACCCTGCCTTTGCCCAATAACAATGCTAACAATGCTAATAATCGCCCGGGGGTGCTCAGTGGTAAGCTGCAGTACTGCAATCAAAGCTCTCCTCACCACCTGAGTTCAATCCCAGCAGAAGTCGGTTTCAGGCAGCCAGCTCAAGGTCAACTCAGCCTTCCATCCTTCTGAGGTCACTAACATTAGTACCTACGTGCTGGGGGGTAAAGTGTAGATGACTGGGGAAGGCAATGGCAAACCACCCCATAAACAAAGTCCACCCAACCGTGGTGGCGAACCTTTGGCACTCCAGATGTTATGGACTACAATTCCCATCAGCCCCTTCCAGCATGGCCAATTGGCCATGATGGCAGGGGCTGATGGGAATTGTAGTCCATAACATCTGGAGTGCCAAAGGTTCGCCACCACCTAGTAAATGCCATGATGTGCCGTCACTCCATGGGTCAGAAATGACCTGGTGCTTCGACAGGAGGCTACCTTTGACTTTCTCCCCAGTGTGAACTCCAAGCAACGCATGGGGTCTTCTTCTCTTTCATTTTGTAATCCCAACAAAACCTTCTCTTTCATTTTGTAATCCCAAAAAAGGGCTACTGCAAAGTTGTAGGTTGTTGTAGGACTGTGTGGCTGGGCCAAGGTCACGGAGCAAGTTGCCATGGCAGGGTGGGGATTCAAGCCAACATTCTAACCACTACACCATACTGTCTATATATCCTTGAGGTAAGAGTAAAGCATGCATATTGCATACATAATTCTTAGCATAAGGCCCTCCCTCCCCAAGGCCCAGATATACTATCTTCTCCAGTAGCAATAAATGTTGGGAGAAGATTGTGACTTCGGGACAGGGTGTATAGCTGGAGGAGGACGGAGCTAGCAGGTTGCTGTGAATTAGCACTTGGTGTCAAAAGAGATAGAAGTTCAGGAGTTGGGGTACTGACTGAGAGGTTTTAGGAGGGCAAGGTTAGGATTCCTGATCATACCGCCCCACAAAATCAGGCGTGAGGCATACACCCGGTGAGAAGAAAGACCCTATAAGTTTGAGCTGTTTCGTATTCACGTGGAGATACTGCATTTCTCATGAGATGTCTTTGCCTTCTCCAACGTGAGTCCACACTGTGTGGATCGTTTGCTCTCTGACCATTTTGCTTGTTGGTTTTCAGAGCACCAGCTCTCGGTGCTGTTGTTTTGCCTTTGTGTAGCGATGTGCCCGCTTTTGAAGAATGCAGGGCCTTGTGCGGTTGTGCCTGATGGCACTGTGTGTGTGCGCCTCCGTGACACTGCAGTACAGCCTGGTGCGCAAGTCTCGATTGCCCAGGCCCCGTTCCTCTGCTTCTCTTTGTGGGGCTTCCTCCTTCTCTTTGTGGTGCCGCAGGTTACGTTTTTTGCTTGCGCGTGTGGCGTTGTGATTTATTTGCTGCTGCGTGTTACTCAGGAGGTGACGACTGTGGCCGGCTGGTTCTTTGTCTGCATCGCTGTGCTTGTTTTTATGCTGATGTATCACTGTGTGCGAGGCTCGGGACTACGGTTCGGGACTAATGCAACGGTTCGGGCCGCATGCAGCGGGTACCGTCCTGCCTCAGTGTGGGAGTGTGTGTGTGTTTTTGTGAGGCCGCCTCTGCTTTAAGTACATATCAGGTGCTAGACTGGTTCTCCTGGGACTCTGCCCCAACCCCACCCGGTAGTGTCTGTCTCGCAGCCTCTTTCCCTCCCTCCCCAAGATCCCCCTTCAGGGGTCAGGGAGTGCCAGCGAGACAGTCTGCCGTCATGGCAACGAGGCCTAACACAGGCTGCAGCCTGACAGTTCGGCTCCCCCTTAACCCTTCCGGGCCCAGACCTGGCTGCGCCCCCCCCCCCACCATTCTCCTGTGCAGCAGCTCTGCTAAAGCTATTTTACCTTAAACTTTGCAGTAGCCCTCCGTCCATATTGCTCAAAACCTGGGATTCTGCTGTTTCTGCCGATATTGTCGAATCAAATCAACTTCATTGCCCGGACCTCACTTGAACAACTTTTAAAAAAATACCCCTGAGATGCTAATTTTCACTTCTGCTGTTGTGGTGACACGAAAATCTGATCCCTCTTCAGCTTTTTAACTCAGCACTTACATCATTCTCCCCTCCTCCATTTTATTGTTGGAACAGAAAGCGAATGATGGGCCCAAGGCCACCCAGTAAGGTTCAATGGCAGAGTGGGAATTCGAATCAGGGTCCCCCAAGGTCCTGGTCCAACTAGTACCTTTTACTTCAGTCCAGAGCTTTCTAAAGGCCACAGTATTAATGTGGAGTAGAAACATAAACTTCCAGTCAGATTTGTTTCCTTACCAGGCAATCAGTTGCAGATATGCATGAGATTTATTCTTGAAGTTTCCTACCACACTGGGGGCCGCTCCATGCCATGGTCTGCAGTTCTCAAAATACTGGGGAGTCGAATTTGTATGGCATAAATGGCAAATGCAGAGGTGCAAATAGCTAAACGTGGAAGGATATGGTTTGCGGGCGAAAGGGAAAATATATGTTTCGAAGTGAGGATTTTCAGGTCGGGCAGTGGTGGTCCAGGCCAGCTGTCCGCCTCGTCCCCCAATATGGAACTCTTGTAATGTTAAAAAAAGAAAAGAAAGGGCACCTATTTTTAAGCTAACAAATGCTGAGAGGTCACGGAGCAGCCACAGATTGACAATACACAGCAGCTGCCAGGAGTTAAGGTGTGGAAGGGAGTTAGTGTCTGCTTTCAAGCAAAAATATCTAACTTGGGCATAGCCAGCCTTTCAATATCAAGCCCACTTTTAGTAATTAGTTAGATGAGCATGCCTTAGGCGCTGTTCCTTTCCAAACTTCTATGGCGGTACAATATGAGAAGCTGTTATCCACCATGATTCTCTGTTCTGTGCGACTGTTTAAGAACCCTAGTGTGGAGAGATTGGCCGTCCTGCCTCCATTTTGTCCATGAGGAGGACGTTATAGGAGTAGAACCTGCTCCCTTCCCAAATTGGGTCTGTCCACTGTAGAGGCTGTGGCTCCTTGCTTGGTAGAGAGAAAGGTGGAATTCTGGATTATCCCTCCATTAGTTCCCTGAAAAGGACAAGTTCCCTAGAGAGATGGCGTAGAAATTATCCAAATAAATAAATATGATTTTTTTAAGGGAAAGGGGGGGCAGTGTTGGAAACTCTGGTTCGTAGAGCTGATGGATGACTGCCAAAATAAGAATCCGCCCGTACTGAATAACCCTTATGAAATAATAAGCTGCTGGTCATTTCTGTTCTTGTGAGTTCATCCTTACATATAAGGGGTTTGGAATAGAAGACCGGCCATGCAACACACCCAATTTAAGCCACAAGGTCAGCAAGAAAAGGACGCACGCTTGTACATTTATGTGAGCGTCCTTCCCGACTGACCGTTGGTTGGGCAGATGGAGCCTTTGTCCCAGGCACATGCGGGTGAGAGGTTAAAATAGTCAATCAGTACAGATTGCCTTTCCTTGCCGGCTCTGACTGATCAATTATCTGGGTGTCAGATAGCCGTCTTCCATCTTTCCAAATCTGGTGAGCAGGGGACCTTCTGAGCGGCCAGAAGGTGACATCAGAGTCACATGACAGGAAGAGGGGGAACTCAGATTATCGTCTCGGCGGTACCAAACCCAAGTCGGTTGGCAGCAGAGCAGACAGCCAGGACAGGAAACACAAGCTAAGTAGCAGGAGGTGTTGAGCCAGAACCTTGGAGGAGTTCCCACCATCGTTACGTTGTCCTTGCCTCTATGTCTTTCAGTTCTTGTGTGCAGGAAAAGGCAGGAGTTATCGGTACCTTGGTCCTGAGTCATGCTTACTCTCCGAAAAGCACCACTCTCCCCCAGTAAGTTCTGTAGGGGCTTCCAACCCACTGGAGGATCTCCATCATTTGGTTGAAGACCACCGGTCCAGGAGATGTGAGATGGAGAGAAAGCTTTGTGGTTGCTTAGCAACTGCAACTTTGCTCCCCCTCCCTGTTCCCCCGCCCCCAGTTCCAGCGAAATGACTGGCTGGGAGCAGGGTGGGGGCCGCTACGCCTCTGCTTCAGGAAGTGAGCGCCGTTGTGGGGGTGGCACACACACGCATGCCATGTATTGAGCGTTTGTTTTCTCCCCCGCGGCCTCTTTGGAAGGGGCCTTCTCACACCTGATGACCGCTAAGGAGAGAAACTAACATTAAAAATAGTCTCCAATTGGAGAGGGGGTGGGGGTGGGAGTTTACAATTGAAACAAAACCCTCTCAGACACCAAAGTATTAAAAGAAAAATGTACAAGACAGTAAAATTTGTGCAAGACAGTAAAATGCCAGAAAGCAGAATATTAATAATTATCTACGTAACATCACTGTCTGCAGAAGGTGAGGTTGAACCTACCCTGGAGAGGGCATTTCCAAAGAGGCCGGCTGTTACAGAGAAGGCCCTTTCCTTGCCTGTACCCAGAGGTGGGACCCAGCAGGTTCTCACAGGTTCCCGAGAGTAGGTTACTAATTATTTGTGTGTGCCAAGAGGAGGTTACTAATTGGTGATTTTGCCACGTGATTTTTGCCTTAGTTACGCCCCTCCTCTCAGCAGTAGCGCGCAGAACTTGAAGCAGTCTAGCAGGAGGGGCACCGGCGTGTGTGGCAGCCTGCGCCTGCGTGCATTCGTTTCCAGCCCAAGGACCGGCGCAGTGGCTGCATCCTTGCCACAGCCCTGCCCAGCAATGCCCCGCCCCCGGAATGCCTGGCCACGCCCCCGTCGTGCCCCACCCAGCCCCATTGGTGCTATGCCACAGTTTGAATCCCACCACCATGGGAACCTGTTACTAAAATTTTTGGATCCCACCACTGCTTGTACCCGTTCAACCTCGGAGCAGGAAGGGTCTGAAAACAGGGCTGTTTCTGGAGTCCTTAAAGTCTAACTATACAGTGCCCTGTTCCCTGAAACCCAGTCAAATCAACCTGTGCTCATAGCTCCCTGTTGAAGTTTAGGTCCTGATGCCCGTGGGCAGCAATCCAGAGCTGTGTTCTGATGGGTTGAGAGGAAAGGGGGCTTCAGCATTCCTCGTACACCATTTTTCTGACTTAGAACAATCCTGGGAAGAGTTTCAAGTGGGTGGCTCGGTTGGTCTGCAGTGGAAGACCAAGATTTGAGTCCAGTAACCCCTTAAAGTCACTGTTTTACGCCATTTATAGTTATATGTTGATTACAGTAATTTATCTATTTTTATTATTTATCAGTGTGTGATTTTATATGCTGTAAGCAGCTCTGAGCCTGACTGCAGTCAGTGGTGGGGTGTGGGATATACTATTCCGGAGTACGCACCCTAGGGAAGCAACCATTTGTGCTCTTGGAAAATTTACACCTAGTCATCTGGACACGTAGGCTTCCCCAATGGGGCAAATATTTATTTTCTGGGGCTATTTTGTGTTGGAAAAATAGAGTGGGAGAGAGGTTTCAGTCATCTCTTCCGACCCACCACTATCCTTATCTGAATTGTCACACCCGTCCCGTGTTTGTCATATCCGTCATAAACTATAAATAAGAGCATATGAGACTTAAGCAGTGATAGCAAACCTTTTCTATAGGAAACCTTTTCTATAGCAGTGATAGCAAGCCTTTTCGTGACCGCGTGCCCAAATTGCAACCCAAAACCCACTTACTTATCGCAAAGTGCCAATACGGCAATTTAATCTGAATACTGAGGTTTTAGTTTAGAAAAAAACAGTTGGCTCCGAGGCGTGTGTTACTCGGGAGCAAGCTTGGTGAAGCAGTTGTGCAACACTTCAAATGGGTAAATCACGACCCTAGGAGGGTTTACTCAGAAACAAGCCCCATAGCCAGCAACCAAGCTTACTTCCAGGTAAAGGATCGTGCTTTAGGTCTTAGGTTTAATGCTAATAATCTCCCTGAAATAATTACACTATTATCACACTGGAGGCCTGGCAGGGGAAGGGGGAGGGGTGTGGGGGGAGAGGGAAGTACAACTTTTGCTTTCCGAAACCCAATAATTTTCTGCCCCCCCCCCCCATGATGAACTCTGTGCGCTCATGCCCACAGAGAGGGCTCTGAGTGCCACCTTTGGCACGCCACCACTGTTCTATAGCATATGATTCTGATCAAGCCTATCCCACCACTGCCACCATTTTAACCCAGTTCTGTCTCAGGTCTGGAAGCACAAGTAAGACTACTGGAATCAAGGATTGTCTCAAAGGTGTATCTAGCTTTATGAGTATATATGGAATAGTTGCAGCAACTGAGGGCAGTGTAAAGACTGCACGATGTGGAATGATTAGTAGGTGAGGGCCTGTTGAAAAAAAGCCTCCTTTTCCATGGGAGTCTCTCATTGTCTCCTTTTTATTGATATTTAGAATCTTAAGGTTCTCGAAGTTACGCTGCCCTTGGGATACAATCTAAATTTCTCACTGTCCCTCAATATTCCATTCCTTGAGGATGGATGAGCCCATTTTGGGATGGGGAATGGGGGTGCGTGAAATGGGTTCGTGTTGTGTCGATGACTTTCCAAATTCAGTCCAGTGAATCGGTTGATAAACCCGATAGGTCTGACCAAGCTAACTCAAGGCCTTTGTGCCTGGCAGCTGGGAAAGAAAAGCGTTTTGATCCAGCTATCTATCACTATAGCAAAGAAGCAAGCTGGCGTGCCAATAGGTGTGGGGCCAAAGCCGCAAGGAAACCAATATCTCTCCTAGCTGAATTTCCTAGCACAGGAGGCAAATTGAGCCTCTTACTTAAACATCTTTTTTTCCCCCAAAAAGCAACAGCCTTCTGCAGTTTTTAATTAATGTACAAAAGGTATTTTCAGAGGGTCGTAGTTTTGGCCTACAGTAGAACAGCTAGACTTGAGTCCAGTAGTACCTTACAGACTAACTCTTCTATTCTAATGAGGAAGGGAGCTTTGATTCTCAAAGGCTTACACCCTGAAACTCTTGTTGATCTTTAAGGTGCTCCTGGACTAAAATCTTAATTGAAAAAGAAGAATTGTTTGGATTTCTATCTTGCCTTTCTGTCCTGTAAGGACACTCAAGACGGCTTACAAACTCCTTTCCCTTCCTCTCCTCACAACAGATACTTTGTGAGGTGGATGAGGTCGAGAGAGTTCTGGGAGAACAGTGACTAGCCCAAGATCACCCAGCAGGATGTAGGAGTGGGGAAACAAATCTGGTTCGCCAGATAAGAGTCCGCCGCTCATGTGGAGGCGTGGGGAATCAAACTTGGTTCTCCAGATTAGAGTCCATCATTCTTAACCACTGCATCACGCTGGTGTAGTGGTATACCTATCCATTTCTGTTGTACCTATCAATTGTTGATACGTCTATCAGTGCCTATTTGCCACCAGATGGAGCCTCCATGTTCAGAGTTAGTATACCTGCTTATCAGATGCCGGAGACGAAAAGCATCACTGTCCCCCCTCTCCTCCATGCATTGCTAAGAGAGCTTCCAGAGACATCTGGAGAAGTATCTGTTGTAAATGTATTCATCTACTTCATTTATATCCCTCTATTTTTCCCACTGGGGACCCAAATCAGTACATTTATCCTCACAGAAACCTGTGTGGTGGGTTAGGCTGAAAGGCTGTGACTGGGCTCGAGGTCACCCAACGATCTTGCACGGCAGAGTGAGGATTTGAACTTGGGTCTCTCAGATCCTAGTCCAGTATTCAGACCACTATCCCATACTGGCTGATGGAGAATGCTGGTTTTCGTAGACATTGGTCTGTTTCAGCAAGACACTTTTTGAGCCCTTAGAACATAGGTGTCAAACTCGCGACCTTCCAGATGTTATGGACTACAGTTCCCATCATCCCCTGCCAGCATTGTGCTGGCAGGGGATGATGGGAATTGTAGTGCATAACAACTAGAAGGCCGTGAGTTTGACCCCTGTGCCTTAGAACCAGAGGAGATCATATCTGTTTGGGAAAGACTAAAAACAAAAAGCATTTCTTAAAGCAAACCTCAAGCACTACAGAGAGACCTCGTTTCCCTTTCCTCTTGCTGAGCCTCAAATATGAAGCCGTCTTCGTAGCTGCGTAGAACTGGGTTTTATTCCTCCTGCCCCACGCTCCACAAATATGGATTTATCTTCGAGGAAGCTGGGGATGCCAGCCTCCAAGTGGGACCTGGGGCTCCCCTGGAATTATAGCTCATGTTAAGTCTATAGAGAGGCCTTCCGCACTGTAGGATTCAACCTTAGTTTGACGTAGGTTTGACCCGGGTACTCCGCACAGCCGTAGAGTTCGACTCGTGTCTGCCTCTGCTCCCCCCCTCTCACCGTCAAATTTTTGAGCTCAACTGGGAGGTACGACTTTTTGCCGAACCCGGGTTGCACTCAAGCCGAAGCTGGCACAGTGCGGAATCTCCCTCGCCTCGACTCTCCCGGCCAGCCAATCACAGTGCACTATTTTGGCCATGCGCAGAACGGGAGACTCGCGGCAGCGAAAAGCGCGCCTTCAAAAAAAACCCCTTCTTGTGCACGAAGCAACGGCTCAGCTCTGCTCGTTCTGCTCCGACAGAGAAGGCTCGCGAAAATGCAGATTCCCGCCAGTTTGTGACAGGCGGGAAATCGGCGCTTTGTGACGTTGTCACAATGTAGCTCCTACGTGGCAAAACGAAAAAAAGGGAAGCGCGCACACGTTTCCCGCCATAGAACAGCAGCCAATCGGGAATGAGGAGCGAAAGACGCGAGGAGGTAACCCCGCCCTCTGAACTCGGGTCCGGAGAGACGACCCGGCTGCTGTGCGGAATAACAGAAGAGTCGAGCTCAGGTAACGATTTCCGCAGACACGAGTCGAACCTAGGTCGCCTCTGCTGTCCGGAAAGCCCCAGAGATTAGTTTCCCTGGAGAAAATGGGTGCCTTAGAAGATGGACTCTATGGCATTGTGTCCCTCCGGGTTCCCCGTCCTCCCTCGGCATCACCTCCGATCTCCAGCAGTGTCCCAACCTGGAGCTGGCAACCCCATACCCCACTGAGGAACCATTAGAGGCCAGCACCTCTACAGATGGGATGTTGGATGATCTTGCCCAGTACTGGTGCATGAATTCATGGTGTCTATGTCAGGGATCAGATGCATTCATGTAGCAGTGTTCCCCACACCTGAAGTACCTTCTTTGTTCTGAAGTACCTTCTCCAGCCCTTCTCTGGGAATGATTATGGGTCTGTGGCTTATGCATTCAGTTCCAATATCCTGAAGGAAGGCATCTGCCACTGAACAGTGCTTAGCTGGGTTGAGGGGATCTTAAGAACATAAGAACAAGCCTGTTGGATCAGACCGGAGTCCATCTAGTCCAGCGCTCTGCTACTCGCAGTGGCCCACCAGGTGCCTTTGGGAGCTCACATCCAGGATGTGAAAGCAACAGCCTTCTGCTGCTGCTGCTGCTGCTCCCGAGCAGCTGGTCTGCTAAGGCATTTGCAATCTCAGATCAAAGAGGATCAAGAATTTGGTAGCCATAGATCGACTTCCCCTCCATAAATCTGTCCAAGCCCCTTTTAAAGCTATTCAGGTTAGCGGCCATCACCACCTCCTGTGGCAGCATATTCCAAACACCAATCACATGTGTGAAGAAATGTTTCCTTTTATTAGTCCTAACCCCCCCCCCCCCCCGCATTTTCAATGTATGCCCCCTGGTTCTAGTATTGTGAAAAAGAGAGAAAAAAATTCTCTCTGTCAACGTTTTCCACCCCATTCATTATTTTATAGACTTCCAATCATATTCCCCCCCCTGTGACTAACTTGAGTGCCCACCAAGGTTGACAGCTAGGATGCAAAGTCAGACTTTCCCCCCAGATTCTTTTCCCCACAGCAGCTGGCATTCAGAAGTTCTGGATGTCATCGTCTCGTTCATCTGTCGTATCTAGCAGCCATTGAGGGGCATTCCTCTGGCAATTTGTTTAATCCCCTTTCAAAGCCACCTTAAGCTAGCGGTTGGTCATCACCGCATCCTGTGGCAGAGAGTTCCCCAAATCAGTTTGGATCTGTGTGAAGAAAGGCTTCCCATCTTGTGAGTTGTGTAGTTCAGAGGCCCACAAGATGCAATTGAGCAAGTTATACTATAGGCTCGGGATTTGAGGACCACGTTTCAGGGTACAAAGAAATTTGTCAGCAGGTAAGATTACCTGGGATTTCTCCCTCTCCGTCCTTTTTTCATCTAGTATGTTGTTGCTTGGCTCATTGGCGTGAGTCCATTAGGTTTTTGTGGCCGAGCACTCCTTGTCATCGATATATCAAGGGGAAAAAACTTAAACCACTATACAATGGCTATCAAGAACAGCATGTTGTGTGTATACTAATGCAGGTGTATTTATTAATAACAGAGAGCATCCATATAAATATCTACAGTGCAAATCATAGAGGTCCAAGCATTATACATCCAAATTGTCAGTCCATAAAATGGATAACCAGCGGGACCTCAAGAAACAGAATCACAGTGCAATTTCAGGTTCCCAAAAGCATAGTTCATACATACATAAAGTTACAGGTTCACCCATACAGATAGTATTCTGGTGTGTCCCTATTTCATGGATCATAAATTCCATTGGTAATTACTGTCTTGCCCAAAGTAACATAGGAACACTATCTTCATAACAGCATATTGACCATAGGTGTCGAACTCGGGGCCAGAGGTGGGATCGAACCAGTTCCCACCACTTCTCTAGAAGTGGTTACTCATTTTTTCTGAGTGCCGAGAAGGGGTTACTAAAGCAACCTCCCTGCCCAATAGGGACTGGAGGTGCGTGTGTGCGGCGGCGCCACAGTTTGAATCCCACCACCATCGGAACCTGTTATTAAAATTTTTGGATCCCACCACTGCTCGCGGCCCTCCAGATGTTATGGACTACAGTTCCCATTGATGGGAACTGTAGTCCATAACAACTGGAGGGCTGCGAGTTTGACACCTGTGGGCCGTATTCCATGAAAATAACTTAAAACCGTACAATGTGTCCCATAGCTGTTGGGCTACAAAAGCAACCTCAGCGATGCTTGGGAGCGATCATTCCTTGTCTGCATGGCCCCCAGTTTGCCTCCTGCTCTCTGTTATGCATCATACAATCTGGATGATGTGGTTTAACAAGTGTATTGAAGATTTCTGTGATGGCACCCAACAAACTGAAACCAACAGTGGTGAAGACGGGGAGCAAATGTCAACACTTGGGCATACCAGGTCTGCAGGTGAGGCAGAAGACCTGCTTGTCAGCTCCTCAAAGGAAGTGGGGTGGAAATGGGAGAAAATGGGCTGGCTGGGCTGGCACATAGCATTACTTTTGGTTAAAAAGAAACTGTAAATGGCATCATGTGTGCTAGGATTTGCAAAAAAAAAGCCCGTAGTTGAACCATCGAGTTTTGTCAAATCCTAGAGTGTTGCTCACAACTTTTTTTTTTAATGGAAGTGACATCTGGCCTGTCCCTGTCCCCAAAATCTTTCCTGGGGTGCTACGCAGGGCCCTAGCATCCTTAGACAGCCTCCTATTCATGTTTAACACTGAAAGCAAATGTGTAGTCTTTAAGGTAGGGAGGCCAGGCTCGAATGCATCACCAGGCGAAATCTGGCAGAAACCAGAGAGGACCCTGAGCTGGAATTTTATTAGAGACTTCTGTGTCTTTGTTTTGCGTTGGTTAGCCTCTGCTGGTGCCAATGAGAAGCCCAGTTAGTTATGCAAATGTATGCAGGGCGCCTTGTTTTGCATAGGTTCCAGCAGCGAACGTGGGTTTTTGTGGCGCACAGTCTTCGCTTGCACCCCGGCAGTTTTCTCCAGGCCTGATAGCACTTGCTCAGTTCCATCTGGAAATCCAGATGATGTTGCTTACATTTCTCTATTTTCCCTGGCGTTGTCCTATTTTTTTTTCAAGGACCTCTATGTGGTCCCCCCCCCCTCCCCAAGCTTTGCAATACAGTCTGTGCATGTGTAAACTGGCGCAGACTATTGTCTTGCATTCCGTAGAGGAGTCTTCTGTGACATCGCTGGCAGCGGCGTCCTCTTCCGTGGCTCTTTGCTTTCAGGTGGCGTGACACGCCCATGCCTCGGCCCTCCTTTCCTGAATCGCTTTTTAAACGGCATGCTATTTCTACGTGCACAAATGTCAGCACGCAAAAAGGGGGGGGCGTAAAAGTGCAGAATCAAAAAGGGGGAGCAGCAGTGGCGTAGTGGCTAAGAGCAGGCGCACTCTGATCTGGAGGATCTGGGTTTGATTCCCAGCTCTGCCACTTGAGTTGCGGAGGCTTATCTGGGGAATTCAGATTAGCCTGTGCACTCCCACACACACCAGCTGGGTGACCTTGGGCTGGTCACAGCTTTTCAGAGCTCTCTCAGCGCCACCCACCTCACAGGGTGTTTGTTGTGAGGGGGGAAGGGCAAGGAGATTGTAAGCCCCTTTGAGTCTCCTGCAGGAGAGAAAGGGGGGATATAAATCCAAACTCCTCCTGCTCCTTCTTCTTCCTCCTCTTCTTCTTCCTCTTCCTCTTCCACTTCTTCTTCCACTTCTTCTTCCTCTTCTTCTTCTTCTTCTTCTTCTTCTTCTTCTTCTTCTTCTTCTTCTTAATAAACAGTAGACTTTGGCAACTTCTTTCCCGTAAGACTGCAGAGGGTGGTGGTGGCATTTCTTTTTTGTACATCTTTGCATGTCAGAGAAAGGCATGGGTAGGGTTCTTGCTCACCTATAATGCACCAAAGTGTCTCCACCCCAGTACCACATGTGCTTTTGTAGTATGGGTGGACAGTGCATGATGCTACCAGGAACAACATGCTATGTGGAGAACTTCAGTTAGAAGTTCTCTTCTGTCTAATTACATAGTGGTAATGAGTCTTAGTTTAGAAGTATACAGTGGGGATCATGGAGTTGGAAGAGACCGCAAAGGCAATCAAGTCCAACCCACTGCAATGCGAGAACACACAATCAAAGCACTCCTGACAGTTGGCCATCCAGCCTCTCTTTAAAAATCTCCAGACTCCACCACACTCCGAGGGAGTGCATTCCACTGTCGAACAGCCCTTACTGTCAGGAAGTTTTTCCTGATGTTTAAGTGGAATCTCTTTTCCTTCACTTTGAACCCATTACTCCTGGTCCTAGTCTCTGGAGCAGCCGAAAACAAGCTTGCTCCCTCACCAACAACTAAACATGGCTATCATGTCATCTCTTGACCGTCTTTTAACCAAACTAAACATGCCCAGCTCCCTAAGTCTCTCCTTGTACGGCACGGATTCCAGACCTTTTACCATTTTGGTTGCCCTCCTCTGGACCCGTTCCAGCTTGTCAATAACCTTCTTGAATTGCGGTGCCCAGAACTGTACACAGTATTCCAGGTGAGGTCTAACCAATGTAGAATAAAGGTACCTCCAAGGTCATTTAGTCCATCCCTGTGCAGAACACAGGACATTTACAACTAGCTTCCCCCCCCCCCCCCATACACACACCCAGTGACCCCTGCTCTATTTCCAGAGGAAGGCAAAAAACTTCAGGATCCTTGGCCTACTAACACCCCAAATGTCTGGGTGAGTGCAAGCACAGATTTCACTTTTTTGAAGTTTTATCAGTGCCAGAAATTTTGAAAGGGAAAGGTAGTAGACTATGGCCCCTTCCGCACACGAAAAATAATGCATTTTCAAACCACTTTCACAACTGTTTGCAAGTGGATTTTGCCATTCCACACAGCTTCAAAGAGCACTGAAAGCAGTTTGAAAGTGCATTATTCTGCATGTGCGGAATGAGCCTATGTTTGAAGAACCCTGTGATTTTTCATCCCACCCTCCCATGGAAAAAACAATCCTGAGCTCCCAGTAGCCACTTGTGCCATGAAGTTGGAGTCGAACGGGAGTGTCTTATGTGTATATGTAAGCTCTGAATGATTGTTAAGTTTAGCCTTGAGTTGGAGTTTCCAACATGTATGGGTGTGAAAGTTAGACGAAGAAAGCTGTCAGGGAGAAAGTACGTCTCTTTGAAATATGGTGTTGGAAGAGAATATTACAGATACTGCCAAAATGAATAAATAACTAACAAATAAGTGGATTCTAGATCAAATCCTGTTTGAACTGTCCCTAGAAGCTAAAATTACCCAAACTGTTGTACTTTGGTGCTGTGTGGTTTCCGGGCTGTATGGCCGTGTTCTAGCAGCATTCTCTCCTGACGTTCCGTCAGATCCTCTGAAGATGCCAGCCACAGGTGCAGGCGAAACGTCATGAGAGAACGCTGCTAGAACACGGCCATACAGCCCGGAAAACACACAGCACCCTAGTGATTCCAGCCGTGAAAGCCTTCGGCAATATGTTGTTCTTTGGTCCCATAAAAGATTAACTGGAAAAGACAATAATGCTAAGAAAGGTAGTGGGAAAAAGAGGAAGGCCCAACAGGAAATGGATTGATTCTATAAAGGAATCTACGGCCTTTGGTTTGCAAGACCTGTAAACCATAGGACCTTTCGGAGGATAATGATTCATAGGGTCACCTTGAGTCCAAAGCGACAGTACTTAATGCACTCACAGGACTCCCAACAATATGACCTTCAACTGAACTGAAAGAATTTGGGAGTCCAGTAAAAGCAGCTCTGAGCCCTATGGGGGAGAGCGGCACATAAGTTTGATGAAATACATAAGAGAAAAGGCGAAACAGGGGCCAGAACAAAAGGTATTATGACATACTCCTTCACTTCCGCTAGAGCTAGGGAATGTTGCAATGAGGTTAGCTCCTGTTTTAAGAAGTACCGACTTCAATGCTAAACAAACAAGAGAACCCGAAGAGTGCCAGGAGGACAGATACGGCGTGCGTCACAAAACTTCCACTCAAGATAACTTGTAACGGAGCGTAAGAAAATCTCCCAGCAGCGGGAATAAAGAGAATGAGAGTGGTCGGGCTTTATCAGGCATAGCTGTTTCCTTTCCTTGCAGGAGTTTAATGGGAGGAGGATGGTGAATCTCTGTGGCTTCAGAGCTGCTACAGCATGAGAGGAACTGGGGCACTTAAAAGCAAATCAGCCATCTTGTAGGGGGAATACATAGAACAGCATCTATTCATGTTTAGCAGACTTTGATAGAGCAAGAAATCTGATCCTTCACAACCAGAGGTGTGTGGGGGGGGGGGAATGGGGCCCAGGGCAACACCTGCTCCAGTCAACCCCCATGGCCCACTTACCTTAGCCGGCGGGAGCCTGCCGTGGGCCACCCCTTGGTCTGGCCCTGCCAGGCTGCTCTTTCAATCAGCGGAGCCTCCGCCGGCTGAAGGAGCAGTCTGGTTGGGCGGGTCAAGTAGTTCCCAGCGGCAGCCCAGCCAGGCTGCTCCTTGTGCCACCTCTAAAGGGTCAAACTGGCAGGGCGGGGCCGAGGGGAGGGGTGTGGTGTGGGGGGGTGATTCTCCACCCCCCACGTGACCAACTGGCCTGCACCCAGGGGCATGTGACCTCGCATGTCCCCGTGAGCTTTCCACCTCTGTGTACAGCACTGGAGTCCTTTGGATGTAACACTGAGAAACTTAGTGCTGCCATGGGACATCCTAGGATTCATTGGGCTTTGCCTCATACACTCCAAGCCCTACAGTACAGGAAAGGGGCTGGGAAGTGTTCTGCCCTTCTCCATGCTTGGAAGCTTCTTGACACGCTGGTCATAGGGTTTTTCCAGCACTGCCTCCCCAAACTACAGGAAGATGGTATCTGGGGAAGGTGGAGTTTTGAGAGGATGTGGTGTCACTTCTGCATGACGTTCTAGGAATTTTTGCTGATCTCTGTGGTAAAGTCCGTAGATGCACAGGGAAATTCCTAGAGTATCTCTGTGGAGGTCGTTTTTTTCCCCTCCTGCTTCTCAGTTTCTCCAGGGCAGGAGACCAGGCTCGTAGCTGCAATGGGGACATCTGGGGCGGCTTGTCCCAGGCGGCGCCATTGTAGTCACGTGGGGCGGGGTGGGGAGAGTGCACGCTGGCAGTTCATGCCCCGGGCGCAATCCCCCCCCCCTTCATCACTTCAGGAGACTGAGGCTAACGTTGAGAGTTGCCCACTGCAGCTGGGCAAATGGCAAGGCTAGCTAGATCCACCTAGCATTCTTGTTTCAAGAATGTGTGTTGAAGCCCAGGCCTAGAACATAGGTGTCAAACTCGCGGCCCTCCAGATGTTATGGACTACAGTTCATATCATCCCCTTCCAGCATCATGCTGGCAGGGGATGATGGGAACTGTAGTCCATAACATCTGGAAGGCCGCGAGTTTGACATCTGTGCCCTAGAATGTGGCAGGATCCCCCCCCCCCCCGCCCCAAATACTGCTTCGGTTGAAACTGCTCAGTGCGACTATGTTGCTCAGTCCTACACAGATGTTGCTTTCTTTTCATGTCTTGGCAGAATCAACGTAAGCAGGGTTCCATTTTTCTAAGCCCGCTGACTTAATTTGATTTAGAGAGCCAGTGTGGCATAGTGGTTAAGAACGGTGTACTCTATCAGGAGAGCCAGCTTTGATTCTCCACTCTTCCACACGGATCTACATGGGCCATCACAGTCCTCACAGAATTCCCTGAGGCTGCCCAGAGGCAGGCAGTGGCAAACTACCTCCATTGGTCTCTTGCCTTGAAAACCCTACAGGTTTGCCATGTCGGCTGTGACTTGACGGCACTTTCCACCATAACTTCATTTAGGATTGTGCTCCAAGGCACTTTGCGTCCTGCCTTGTCACTCAAAGGAACTTAATTTATCAAACTACATATATATATTTGTGGTTGGGTCACAGCTGACTTCTGGGGATCCCCATAGGGTTTTTGAGGCAAGTGATGTCCAAAAGCAGTTTGCCATTGTCTGCCTTGAGTCATATCCCCGCTATTCCTTGGAGGTCTCCCAATCAAATACTACCGTGTTTCCCCGAAAATAAGACAGTGTCTTATATTAATTTTTGCTCCCAAAGATGCGCTACGTCTTATTTTCAGGCGATGTCTTATTTTTCTGTGTTCTGTTCATCGGGCATGCTTCCAAACAAAAACTTTGCTACGTCTTACTTTCGGGAGATGCCTTATATTTCGCACTGCAGCAAAACCTCCACTACGTCTTATTTTCAGGGGATGTCTTATATTCAGGGAAACAGGGTAGCCAGGGCTAACCAAACTTAGCTTTTCACCATGCCTACCTAGAAACCGTCATAATGAACCTGACATACAACTGAAAGCCAGCGTGGTATAGTGGTTAGGAGCAGGTGGATTCTAATCTGGAGGACTGGATTTGATTCTCCACTCCTCCACATGAGTGGCAGAGGCTTATCTGGTGAACCAGATGTGTTTCCGCATTCCTACATTCCTGCTGGGTGACCTTGGGGCTAGTCACAGTTCTTGGGAACTCCCTCAGCCCCACCTTCCTCACAAGGTGTCTGTTGTGGGGAGAGGAAGGGAAAGGAGTTTGTAAGCCCCCTTGAGTCTCCTTACAAGGGAGAGTAAGGTGGGGTATAAATCCAAACTCTCCTTCTTCTCATTTTGATACACAGAATTTAAAGTAGAATCTCTAACTACAAATCCTTGCAATATTGTCCACTAATCCCTTTTCTTCTCCTCCCTTCTGTAGTTCTCCATTTATGCTTTGTAAGACTGCCTGTATTTTCTTCATTAATTTGGTGTGAGCTGTATTGTACTGTATTTACTTGAAAGGAAGACAACCCTAAATCAGTGGTGGGATCCAAAAATTTTAGTAACAGGTTCCCATGGTGGTGGGATTCAAACTGTGGCGTAGCGCCAAAGGGGCTGGGTGGGGCACGACGGGGGCATGGCTGGGCATTCTGGGAGCGGGGCATTCCAGGGACGGGGCTGTGGCAAGGACGCAGCCGCTGCGCCAGTCCTTGGTGGGAAACGAATGCACACAGGCGCAGGCTGCCATGCACGCCGGTGCACCTCCTGCTAGACTGCTTCAAGTTCTGGGCGCTACTGCTGAGAGGAGGGGCGTAACTAAGGCAACAATCACGTGGCAAAATCACCAATTAGTAACCCCCTCTCGGCACACACAAATAATTAGTAACCTACTCTCGGGAACCTGTGAAAACCTGCTGGATCCCACCTCTGCCCTAAATGTAAGATATCCTCCCTTTAAAAAGTTGAAAACACCCCTACAAAAATTATTACCAGACATCACTGCAACTTGTATGCAAATGTAGACAACCTGCTCTTGTTTGGGACAGTATACCTGGGGAAGAAATCTAGTCTTGCTTTTGAGTAAGTACAATAAGTTCTAACAAGAAATTTGGAAGGGGGGGGGGCATTTGGTGTCAAACAGGAAAGGGATAAAACTGTTGAAAGGGATAAGACTCCTTAATTCAGCACATAAAAGCAATGGCTTCTAATTGACTCTGGGAAGAGAAATTCTTATGGATTAGTACCAGCGGAAGCATCTCTAGGAAATGGATGAAGATGGTCTTAGACTTCATCAAGTTTTTCATATTCCACAATTAGACTTTAAAAAAAAATATGAAACCCAACGTTTCCAGGGCTTGTGGGTTTTGTGAGTGTTGCTTTTGTATAAAGCCTTCTAAAACTGTTTTTGTGTTCTCGGTGCCAAAACAAACTATTATAATTCTAGGCTCAGAATAAATTAAAATGGGTATAATCTACAGTTAAAGAAACCCAATTCCCACCCGAGTCTTGTTCTCACGCATTCCCGGTGTCTGATTCCCTCTTGGCTAAGGGGGCTTTTTGGTAGATAATTCGTGGATAATTACCGCATGTAAATGTGTTGGTAGAACTGGGCACGGAGTTGCTTCCAATTCCCGTTGAGTTAAGTGGGACTTACAGCCTATTGTGTTTGCTGAAAGCATGAGACATGGTGTGACGAAAAAAGTATTTCAGATTCCAAGGCCCCAGCACCGAAAATTTGAATGCTTTCGAAACCAGGCACCAGGGATTTTTCAGGATTATTCTGGATTATTTTCTTCAGATTTTGATCAACCAATGTCTCTCCTTCTTAAGAAACTATTGGTGGGGAGGGGGGAGTGAAGAGATTTCCGGCCACCTGTGATCTGTTTTAGAAGTTTCTGTGAGTCAAAGGTTCTGTTCTGGTGGAAGGATGGGTGAAATTCCCACCAAGTAAGCTTTGATACAGATGCCCAATCACTTTTTCCCACTAGCAGAGGCGTAGCTAGGGAAAATGAAGCCCGGTGCAAAATCTGAGTTTTGCTCCCCCTTTTGTGTTTTTTTTGGTATTTTTTAGGTTTTTTTCAGTTTGCGGCCTTTAGGGGGCGCAGTGTTTAGGCTAGCAGCATACAAATTTCAGGGTATCTTTACGAGACTATCCTGATGATACCAGCCAGGTTTGGTGAATTTTGGTTTAGGGGGTCCAAAGTTATGGACTCTCAAATGTGTAGCCCACATCTCCTATTAGCTCCCATTGGAAACAATGGGGGTGAGGCACCTCCTTTGGGAGTCCATAACTTTGGGCCCCCTGAACCAAACCTCACCTAACTTGGGTGGTATCATCAGAAGAGTCCTCCGAAAACAGCCTGAAATTTTGGTATTGCTGGCCTAAAAACTGCGCCCACTGCAGGCCAAAAACTGAAAAACACTAAAAAATACAAAAAACAAACCTGAAATTTTTGCTGGCCCCCAAGGTGGAAGCCCGGTGCGACACTCACCCCAATCCCCTTGTAGCTACGCTTCTGCCCACTAGGGTTGCAAACCACAGGTTGGAAAATTCCTGGAGATTAGAGAGTGGAGCCTGGAATGGGAAGAGTTTGTAGGGGATAGAAGTCAGCTTGGATGTGACATTAGACCAGTGGTTCTCAACCTGGGGGTCGGGACCCCTTTGGGGGTCGAACAACCCTTTCACAGGGGTCGCCTAAGACTCTCTGCATCAGTGTTCTCCATCTGTAAAATGGATGAATGTTAGGGTTGGGGGTCACCACAACATGAGGAACTGTATTCAAGGATTGCGGCATTAGGAAGGTTGAGAACCACTGCGCTAGACCCTCCGAATCTACCATTTTTTCCAATTTTTCATAGAGTATCCGTATATAGCTGTGGTGGCGAACCTTTGACACTCCAGATGTTATGGACTACAATTCCCATGCTGCCAGGGGCTGATGGGAATTGTAGTCCATAACATCTGGAGTGCCAAAGGTTCGCCACCACTGGTCTATAGAATCTGGAGGTCTGCTGTAATTCTGAGAGACCTCCAGGCCCCACCTGGAGATTGGCAAGCCTGTCCATAATGCCAATGCTTTCAACCAAGACTCTGCTTCTGTAGAGATTCAGTGGGTACCTACAAGGCCTTCTTGGTAGCGGCACCAAGACTGTGAAATTCCTTCCCCAAGAGTCTTACTTAGCACTGACCCCTCTGCAGGTTGAAAAATACAGCTCTGTTAGACTAAATGTTAATGCTCGTTTGCATGATTTACTGCTGAACCAAGCATTTTATTGTTTTCAACTAGTTGTTTACTGCCTCCAAAAAAGTAGCGTAGGAATACTTTAACCAAGGAAGTAAAAATGAACATTCTCTCTCCCCACCTTCTCCTCCCTTCTGAGATGGAAAAATGGTACAATCTGATCTCATTCCCTTCCCATTTCCTACGTAGAATGCCCACATTGCGTGTTACATTTTGAACCTGGTGGGGGAGACCACACGAGCACATTTTCTTTCGCAAGTACACAGTGTTCGTCCCAAGTAAGTGTCTGAACCAGGCCTTAGGTATCCCTTTTTCAAAATAAATTTCATTTAATTTCATTTTTTTAAACCGATTCTCTTCTTGAAAACCTGTTTGAGATCCTTATTGAATCTCACCGGGAAAAGGGGTCATTTGCCAGCTCTGCAGAACGGAAAACTTAAAAAAAAAAAACCTTGCAGAAGATATTTGTCCTCCCTTACGATACAAAATGTCCGTCTGATCAGATACCCTGAACTGAAGTTACAAATATTTGCCTCCTCTTCGTGGTTCTTTCGTATTATTTCCAAAGTGCTGCTGATGTGTTACCAAGCACAAGAAGACAGTCCTGACTCTGGGGTACTAACCATCTAAAGTTTGAGATGATCATATAGGGGGAGGGAGATGCCCAAAGGGATAAATAAGGAAAATGTGGGATTATTCTGGTTGTGATGGAATATCTGTCCACCTGTTAGACTAGAGCAGCAGTGGCGTAGGAGGTTAAGAACTCGTGTATCTAATCTGGAGGAACCAGGGTTGATTCCCAGCTCTGCTGCCTGAGCTGTGGAGGCTTATCTGGGGAATTCAGATTAGCCTGTACACTCCCACACACGCCAGCTGGGTGACCTGGGGCGAGTCGCAGCTTCTCGGAGCTCTCTCAGCCCCACCTACCTCACGAGGTGTTTGTTGTGAGGGGGAAGGGCAAGGAGATTGTCAGCCCCTTTGAGTCTCCTACAGGAGAGAAAGGGGGAATATAAATCCAAACTCTTCTTCTTCTCCCCCATTTCCCGCCAGTAGCCCTGTGAGGAAGGCCAGGCTGAGAGTTTGTGACAGGCTGAAAGTTACCCAGCAAGCTTCCATGGCAGAAGTGGGGATTCCCAGGTTAATCAGAGTCTTGGGCCACTGCTCTATCCACTATACCAGCCTGGCTCTCACCACGCTGGTTTGGAGCAGCATCCCTCCCCCCCCACACACACACACCACCTCCTCACTCTCGCCCATAAAAACACTCTGCATTTTTACAGTTCCTTCAAATGATGATTGCACTATAGTCCTTATCAAAAGGTGAAGATGTGTCAGAATGATTGCCCCCCCCCCCCGTATTGTAAGCAGGGGAGGAAGATGAGGCAAAGAGTGGTGAGAAGCAGTGTGGTAGTGCCAGACGATACTGTGCCAGACAGCTACTGTGCCAGACGATAAGAGACTTGGGATCAAATCCCTGCTCCCCAGCATCTCTCTAGGACCTCAGGACTTTTGACCCACCTTCTCCTTGACCTTTTGAAGGGGAGACTCCAGGGATTGAACCCTGCGACCTTCTGTCTGCAAAGCAGGTCCCCTGCTGCTCAGCCACGGTTGCTCCTGTAGCTTTCTGCATCCACCGCTCTGTTAAAGCCAGTTATACCCACTCCTTCATCCCATTTACAGATCACCAAAAAAAAATTAGCACTGCTGAAGCATTTCTGAGCAGGCCCCTCAGAGCAGCAGTGGCGTAGCGGTTAAGAGCAGGTGCATTCTAATCTGGAGGAACCGGGTTTGATTCCCCGCTCTGCCGCCTGAGCTGTGAAGGCTTATCTGGGGAATTCAGATTAGCCTGTGCACTCCCACACACATCAGCTGCGTGACCTTGGGCTAGTCACAGTTCTTCTGAGCTCTCTCAGCCCCACCTACCTCACAGGGTCTTTGTTGTGGGGAGGAAGGGCAAGGAGATTGTAAGCCCCTTTGAGTCTCCTACAAGAGTGAAAGGGGGATATAAATCCAAACTGTTCTTCTTCTTCTTCTTTGGAGCAGCAGAGGTGGAAAAACAGGGTCACTGTCACAACCTGCTCTTTCAGGTTGCCAGCCTCCAGGCATGGCCTGGAGATCTCCAGGAATGACAACTGACCTCCAGGTTACAGAGCTCAGCTGCTCTAGAGAAAATGGCCTCTTTGGAGGCTGGACGCTATGGCATTATATCCTGCTTAGGTCCCTCCAAGGCTAAGGTGACCAGATGGTCACCTTTGTAAACCGGGACAGGGGGTAGGCGGGAAACGGCAAGCCCCAAAAGGCCATGCTCCTGCGGCCGCGTGTGCGGGAGGCTGCCGCACTGCCTTGCGCCCTAGAAGGCAGTGCGGCAGCCTCCCAAAAATCGGGACCATTGAGATAACCCGCGGGACGCGGGACAAACTGCTTGAAGGCGGGACTGTCCCGCCAAAAGCGGGATGTCTGGTCAGCCTATCCGAGGCTCAAACCCAGCCCTCCATAGATTCTACCCCTGAAATTTCCAGGAATTTCCCAATCTAGTCCATGCTGATGGGCAAAGCAAAAAATGTTTTGTGGGGGACCGCTTGACCCACTCGGAGGATGTTGTGGGGTGGGGATTTGATAGGGTAGCTCTGCATAACCAGCTACCACCTGGAGGTTGGCACCCCTAAGATTTGAGTATCTCCAGAGAGGAATCGCAAGCTCTTTCCCTTTCTGCTGCAGTGACAGCCAGGCAGCTGGGGAAAGAAAAGGAACTGCAGAACATGTTCCAAGCCATCCTGCACCCCCCACCCGGGGTGGCGGCTGCTGAGGTGGTAGAGCCGAATTTCCCTTCCCTGCAAGACCTGCTGCGGGAACCAGACTCCTTGCGCAAGAAGAGCGTGATCCTCCTCTTTGTTGGGCTGGTCCTGAGCTCCATGCTGGTGACCCTGTTGCTCATGTGAGTATTGAGGGGGCGTATCTGGAGAGGGAGGGTAGGAAGTCGCCGGGCACCCCTTTTGCCCACAGTGCCCAGACCGGGCCCCTGACAAGATCCTGTGCAGACTCCAGCTCAGCCATTCTCAACCAGGGTTCCGTGGTACCCTGGGGTGCCATGTGCATGTCCCAGGGGTACCGCGGCAACACTACCGCCCCCCCCCTCATTTTTGTGGTGTCTCCCACCGGCGCCAGCAAAGACATGGAGCTGGCCCATGGGGCAGGGTCTGCCACAAGGTCAGCAGCCACCACCACCCCCAGTGCTTCCCTTCACCCTGGGAGGGGAAGGTGGGGGGTATGGCAAGCAGGGGCAATGGGAGGGGGAGGGGGAGGGTGGCAGCAGGGGTACCGTGAGATGTGAAGAGTGAGGTCAAGGGTACCCTGACCTCAAAAAGGTTGGGAAACACGGTTCCAGCTCTTTCTTGGCTAGGGGGCGGGTTGGAATAGGTGGCAGTGTGGGAATTCCTGGCTTGTTTTGCTGTTTAGTTTCGCTGGTGGGTTTTGCTTTGGGAACGCAGTAACTTTTCTCATCCTCTGAGCCAGCGAGCCCCTGGCCTTATCTCTACTTTGGCCTTGGACACCTGACGCTGCCTGAAAACACTACTGGTGATCTCATCTCACCACTGGGGGCCCGAGGGTGAGGGCTGGAAGGGGTTTGGGAAGGAGATATTGATCAAGAGAGGTCACAGTGGAACTCGGTCCCAGCAGAGCTTGCTTGGATGCTGTTCGTAATATCCTGTCAATAAAGCCGTTTTTGAACTCGAGAGTCTGGTTACTGCAGGGGTCAACAAAACCTTCCAGCCCCTCCCGGAGAATCTCCTCCCGGAATAATGCTTGTCCTGAATTTTAAAACCCCCAAAGACATTTCAATGCCTGCGAGCTGCAGTTGGGTTGTTAAAAAATATATATAAAAGATGGTATATATATATACCATCTTTTGCAGAACCCAGGCAGTATACAAAGCCAATATTTTTTAAAAAATAGAAAAACCCTACATAACTGCCCTCTTTTTAAAGTTTTGCTCATCCCCTTCACACACCACACATGCATCCAGTTCCTCTGAAATATAAGACTCCCTGGCCATCTTTTGGCTGACAAAGCAGGACAGATAACTAACACAGGCACTGTCCTGACTTTATTTCTGATTGGAGCATGGCTGGGATGACCGACTGCAACACAGAACATGCATGACTTTTCTTCTGAGATCTGCTCCCCAGAACTTATCGCGGCTCCAACATCAAAAAATGTAACCCTGTGAGAAATACTGAAGTCCACATAACCCACTGCTAGATTAAAGTTTTGTTAGTCTTTCTCAGATGCCTCCAAGACGACTCCTCATTTTGGTCCCAGCCGCTGAAGGCTGCAGTCCTGAACTGACTTGCGAGTAGACCCGGGTTGGACCCAGCGGGCTTCCTTCTCATAAGAACATATGAACAAGCCAGCTGGATCAGACCAGAGTCCATCTAGTCCAGCTCTCTGCTACTCACAGTGGCCCACCAGGTGCCTTTGGGAGCTCACATGCAGGATGTGAAAGCGATGACCTTCTGCGGTTGTTGCTCCCGAGCACCTGGACTGTTAAGGCATTTGCAATCTGAGATCAAAGAGGATCAAGATTGGTAGCCATAAATTGACTTCTCCTCCATAAATCTGTCCAAGCCCCTTTTAAAGCTATCCAGGTTAGTGGCCATCACCACCTCCTGTGGCAGCATATTCCAAACACCAATCACACGTTGCATGAAGAAGTGTTTTCTTTTATTAGTCCTAATTCTTCCCCCCAGCATTTTCAATGGATGCCCCCTGGTTCTAGTATGGTGAGAAAGAGAGAAAAATTTCTCTCTGTCAACATTTTCTACCCCATGCATAATTTTATAGACTTCAATCATATCCCCCCTCAGACGTCTCCTCTCCAAACTAGAGAGTCCCAAACACTGCAGCCTCTTCTCAGGAGACATACACTAGATGGCGCCATAACGCTTCTGGGATTGTTTCTTCTCCTGGCAGATTATACGCATAAAAGCCATGATTGAATCACAGCACAGTCCTTAATGCCCTTCTAAACCAGTGGATTTCTCCTGCCCATTCCTCGAAAGTAAACCCAGCAACAATAGGGACTTTCTTCCTGATACAATCCAGTTCGATTTCGAATACCTTTAATGGCATATAAATAGTTTAACATTAACATTTGCAAGATAATAACAGCCTTTACAACTTCTGGCGAGTATACAATCCAGTTGCAGCTTTGACGGGGTAATCTTTTGATTTCAAATGCTTTAAGGCTTTCCGTTCAGGGTTATCTAACTTGGAGCCATTTCAAAAGCCCTTCTTAGAACCATGCAATCACTGTTTTCTCCTTGTTTCCTCTATCTTCCCCAGGGGAGTTTATTATTGGGCTACAGACGTGGAGAAATCCTGAACCATGAAGAAGTCCACAGCGACCTCCCATCTCTTCCCTCTCCTTGAGACTTCTGCTGTTCCCTAACAAAGACCATACAGAGATAAATTGTTATATAATAATTAAAAAAAACTTCCATCAACTCATGCATTTGGTTTCTAAAAGCAAGAGATGAGTTTTATATTGGTCATCCAAGATCACGGCTCACCAAAGGCTGGGAGGCATCTGGAAACGCAGGCCTGGATTCTAAGCAGAGTGCGGAACTAAATCTGGCTCTTAAAAAAAAGAATAAAGTGACATCTTTAAAGTACATGGGAGGGGTAGGTGGGATGCACGAAAGTTCAGCTTGCAAAAGGAAAGGTAAGCAAGACATTGTATGGAATGAAAGGAATTATCCGTAGGGTTGCTAACTCCAGTTTGGGAGATTCCTGGAGATTTTGGTGTGTGTGTGTGTGGAATGTGAGTAGGTATGTGATGCCACTCTAGGACTTCAGTTTCTCCTAGACTCTCTGGTTTAGGAGACCTCTGAAGGTTCCATTCCTTCCAGAGGAGCCGATCTCTGTAGTTTCAAGATGAGTTAATTCCAGAAGAACTTCAGGCCCCCTCCAGAGAATGGTTACGCTAGAGCTGGTTACTCTACAGGCAGAGAACCGTTGCCAGTAGTCCAAGTGCAAAACATGGCACAGATTCATGCCAGTGCATTAAAATCATTCATCAAGTGTTACTCGAGTGTATTCCTTACAGTGACGCCTCTCGTGCGCCCCTGTCTAATAAAGGATTCCAACAACCAGCATTTGAGCTATGGATACATTATTAGTCAGTTGCGAGCAATGTTTCCAGTGATGCTGTTTGTTTATTCCAAACAGTGAAGCAAACAGAACCGGCTTTTTATTTGTTCCTTCCTCTGCATTTTGTTATCGTTTGGCTTCCTGAATTACACAAGCGAGCTGAGCCTTCTTCCACCCAAATTCAGGAAAGCTCGCGAGTCAACGAGCTACGCTGCAGCCCTCGGAATGCTTTCCTGGAAGGAGGCTGCAATTCAGCAGGATTCTGAGCTGAGCTGATTCGGGATGGCGCTTTTCACAAGAGATGTCCAGCAGTGCAAATGCTGGTAAAATGACAAACGCCAGGGACTTTCTGCCCAGGTGCTCAATCAGGGCAACTCATCAGTTATTGAACCCGATTCTCCGCTGAAGAGAGAGTGGCAGGCCAAGGGAACCAGCAGGATGCGAGAAGCAAGCGCTAAACAATGTATTGTCGAAAGCTTTCACAGCCGAATTCAACTGATTGTTGTGGTTTTCTGGGCTGTGTGGCCATGGTCTGGTAGATCTTGTTCCTAATGTTTTGCCTGAATCTGTGGCTGGCATCTTCAGAGGAGCAGCAGTGGCGTAGGGGGTTAAGAACTCGTGTATCTAATCTGAAGGAACCGGGTTTGATTCCCAGCTCTGTCGCCTGAGCTGTGGAGGCTTATCTGGGGAATTCAGATTAGCCTGTACACTCCCACACACGCCAGCTGGGTGACCTTGGGCTAGTCACAGCTTCTCGGAGCTCTCTCAGCCCCACCTACCTCACAGGGTGTTTGTTGTGAGGGGGGAAGGGCAAGGAGATTGTAAGCCCCTTTGAGTCTCCTGCAGGAGAGAAAAAGGGGATATAAATCCAAACTCCTCTTCTTCTATATCAGAGAGAAGTCTGTTATATACTATGTCCAGATATGTGTCTGTTATACACTGGACAAAGTGTAAAACAGACTTCTTTCTGTGATACACCTCTGAAGATGCCAGCCACAGATGCAAGCAAAACGTTAGGAACAAGATCTACCAGACCACGGCCACACAGCCTGGAAAACCAACGACAATCACAAAAGCTGTTCAGTTGCTTGGCACATTCTCTGCTGTTTCCCCCAAGCTGTTCTACTGCGTAATGGAGAACATCCAATTTACTATACTTTTAGTCTATTCACAGACAGTGTTTAGTTATCGGCACAACAGCCCTGTTGTTAGCATGGTTGGGGAACACCTGATGGTGGAGCCGGAGGAGCGGGGACTCAACAAGGGGAGAGTCTTCAGTGGCGTTTAATGGCATAGAATCCACCTTCTAAAGTGGCCATTTTCTCCAAGGTGAACTGATCTCTGTCACCTGGAGATCAGAGGTAATATTAGGGAATCTCCAGCTGCTGGCTGGAGTCTGGCAACCTAGCCTGTTAGGTCGGCCAGCACAATCCCTTATTGCAAATAGCCTAACAGGTGATACACAGGTAACGATGTTAAGCATTGTCTCCAATCATGGCTAGGGTGGGTACTCTTTTCTGCAACAAACTGCAATTGACGTAATTACATCTTCCTTTGTACGCCCAGCATTCTCTGGCCTTTGATACTGCTGTTTAATGAAGAAGAAGAAAATAAGTTGTGGCATTTGGGGCTACCAGCTTCCGCATGGGGTCTGCAGTTCTCCCAGAAATACAGCTGATTTCCAGGGATTAGGCTTCCTGGAGAAAATAGCAGCTTGAGGTGACCCACTTTATGGCAACACGTACCTGCTGAGTTCCCTCCACCCCAAGATCTCCAGGACTTCCCCAGCCAAAGTTAGCAACTCTAGTACCTGTTTCCCCGGAAATAAGACAGTGTCTTATATTAATTTTTGCTCCCAAAGTTGTGCTATTGTAACCTCTATCTGGGGGTTCTGTGGGGCAGAACTTGGAATGAGTTTGCAACAACAAATTTTAAAAACAAAATGGTTTACTTTCTTAACATATAACATCAACATTTAACATCACACTTCAAGGTCCTGTTCAGGTTGCATTTTCAAGTCCTTATATTTACAGTCTACTGATACTGCCAAGTCCAATTCTTCTTTGCAAGTGGGTTGGCTCCTGAAGACTCCAAGGGCTTGATGAACAGGCTTCAACATGATGAAGGTTTCCAAGAGAACTCTCACCCATTACAAACATAAAAAACCCTGAAACAATAAACTCCAACATTTACAACATAGCAAAAATAAACAACTACCTTCCCACTAGTTCCCAACAGCATTGCAGTTACCTTAACAAGGTGTTAAGGGCTGATACAAATCAAGGTCCAAGTCTGGTAGCCTTGTCTCCTCCAAACTAGATGAGCTCTGCAGCCTTCTGCTGCTTTGAGTCTCCACCCCTTTCTGGATCAACCCATTCTGAGCATGGGGTTTACACTATGTCTTATTTTCAGGGGATGTCTTATTTTTCCGCTCCACAGCTACATGCTCTGGTCAATGGGCATGCTTCCAAACAAAAACTTTGCTACATCTTACTTTCGGGGGATGCTTTATATTTAGCACTTCAGCAAAACCTCTACTGTGTCTTATTTTCAGGGGATGTCTTATTTTCGGGGAAACAGGGTAGCCCAGTATGATGTTCCCCAATGAGGAACCACTAATTGTATCTGACAAAGCCACCTCCCCAATGACTTGAAACCTCTTTAAGGGGCAGTATGAAATATGGCATACACATTCAGGGGAGAGTTGAGTTATGGTTGGAAAGGGGCAGAATGAGACACCAGTGGGAAGGAGAGATAGAAATGCCAGAAGACCAGAGGTGGGATCCAGCAGGTTGTCACCAGTTCCCGAGAGTGGGTTACTAATTATTTGTGTGTGCCAAGAGGGGGTTACTAATTGGGTCTGCTTTTTCGTTAGAAATTCCATTAGGTCCAAAAATCATAACGTCCTGTTGTTTCCTATGTGGCTGGTTAGCGAAGGTAGAAAACGGGATCATTCTCCCTGTTGGGCTGTTTTAAAAACATGTTTTAGAAATATGGTAAAGTTCCTTGTTTAAGGAAAGTATCCTTCTTTTGATTTCTAGAAACAAAATTAAGTCTTTGAAAGTATTAAGTATTTGACAGGCAGTCCATTAGAGGAGAATTAGTTGTTTCTGTTGGCAGTAGACGATAGGACTTGCTATAATGAGTTTAAATTATGGACAGAAAGATACCAGCTGGAAATTAGGAACTTTTTTTTTACAGTAAGAGTTTTTTTACAGTAACAGAGAAATTATTAATGCCCCACCCCTGGAATGCCCAGCCATGCCCCCATCGTGCCCCGCCCAGCCCCATTGGCGCTACGCCACTGTTTGAATCCCACCACCATGGGAACCTGTTACTAAAATTTTTGGATCCCACCACTGCAGAAGACCCGTCATCTAGTCCAGCTTCCTGTTTCACACAGCAGCAAACCAGCTGTCCTGGAGGATCAAGAAACAGGGCAGAGAGGCCTGGTATTGCTAGTTCTAGGGCTTCAGTTTACAGCCTCTGCGAAGATTCCCTTTAGTTGCCCTGGCTAGCAGCCACTGGCAGACCAACTAGCTGTGGGTTTATCTGATTTTTTTTAACCACACATTTTGACGCATTCGGCCCTCCCTCGTTTTGAGATGCAGTCTATGCCCGTTCAAGAAGGTTTGAAAGATTTCTTCCTGTGAATGCCACTTGAATTGCTCCCAGATGGGTAGATACCCTGTTTCCCCTAATATAAGACATCCCCTGAAAATAAAATGTAGTAGAGGTTTTGCTGAAGTGCGAAATATAAGGCATCCCCCGAAAGTAAGACATAGCAAAGTTTTTGTTTGGAAGCACGCCCGACAAACAGAACACAGGAAAGATAAGACATCCCCTGAAAATAAGACATAGCACATCTTTGGGAGCAAAAATTAATATAAGACACTGTCTTATATTCGGGGAAACACGGTAGGAATCAGAAATCCACTCTGTGAGCTTCAAAGGTGGGTGGGGATTCAAATGCACCTCCCTCTATCCCTAGTCCTGTGTTCAGGATTCCAGGAGCCGATGCCAGAATAATTATCCACCCCAGCCTGGCCTCTGATTAACTCAGCCCACTTTTGTTAGGTTCTTCAAATGCCCCCAGATGCCCTTTTTAATGCAAAGCCAACCTCCATAGCTTTAAGCAAAGGGCCAGGATTGTTTCCTTGGGGCTTATTTGAAAGGCCATCTTATCTGGCCGGTCTACTTATGGTAGAAAAGATTTTACTGATTTAATCACGGGCTAGGGAGGGGTGTGGCTCCCCCTGCGACTGAATCAATCATCTTCACTGTCCCCAAAGGGCGACTCCGTGTTTGGAAGGACAAAATTCTTTGAAGGCCTTCCTTCGGGCCTTGTTTGTTTCCCTAACCCATTTGCCACAAGCATTCCAGCCCGTTTGTGAGCCAGACAGTTTGTGTTGACATTTTTAAGGTGCTGTATGGATGCCTGCAAATCCATACATTTTACAAATACACTAAGGTTGTGTTACTGTGATCTAATAGTGGCTCTTTACCTGCCAGTCTTATTGTTCCCTTTCCTTGTTTCCTTTGAATATTTTCGCTTTTATGCCATCCCTTTTATGTTCCCCATACTTTTTTGCAAGAATTTTCTTCTGCCAGTAGATTCTTGTAGAATACATATTTCGGCTTTAATATATTTTATCCTTGAATCTTGTTTGCCTTATGTTGATCTATGACTATAAGAAGAAGAAGGGAAAAAGGGTTTGGATTTATATCCCCCCTTTCTCTCCTGTAGGAGACTCAAAGGGGCTTACAAACTCCTTTCCCTTCCCCCCTCACAACAAACACCCTGTGAGATAGGTGGGGCTGAGAGAGCTCAGAAGAACTGTGACTAGCCCAAGGTCACCCAGCTGGCGTGTGTGGGAGTGCACAGGCTAATCTGAATTCCCCAGATAACAAAGATTGATTGATACAAAAAATAAACAAAACCTTCAAGACTTAGCTATTCCAGCTTGAGCTTCCACAGACTATTAAGTTCTTTATTTCATTTACACCTGATCTGTCTCCCCCAAAGAGCTTCATATCATTTCCCTCCACTTTATTCTTCCCCCTAACCTTGCGAGGTAGGTTACTCCAAGAGCAGGTGACTGGTCCAAGATCACCTAGCAAGCTTCCGTGGTAGAGTGGGGACTCGAACCGGGGCCTGTGACTAATTATTGCCTCAGGATTCTGGATATCCCTCCATATCACGACTACCTTCTGAGTGTTCACTGAGGAAGTGGACAGTAGTCCACGAATGCTTAAACTGGAATAAAATGTTCTTAGACAAGACCACTGTTTCTATCACGGTCCCGCTTTTCCCTTTTAACTTGGTTTGCCAACCTCCAGGGGGTGGCTGGAGATCTCCAGGAAATACAACTAATCTCCAGCCTACAGAGATCAGTTCACCTGGAGAAAATGGGTGCTTTGGAAGGTGGACTCTAGGACACCGCATACCTGCTGAGGTTTCCCATCTCCCCAAACTCCCTCCTGACATCCCAACCCACAGTAGGTAAGACTATCTGCAACTCAATTGCAACCCCTCTCTGGATGTATTATGCAAGATTGCTGTGCCAAGGAGGTTGCTGAACAGTGTTGCAGAGTGGTTAGAGGAAGAGTTTAGATTTACACCCCACCATTCTCTCCTGTAAGGAGACTTAAGGTGGCTTACAAACTCCTTCCCCTTTCTCTCCCCATTACAGACAGCTTGCGAGGTGGGGCTGAGAGAGTTCTGAGACTGGCCCAAGGTCACCCAGCAGGATTGTAGGAGTGGGGAAACAAATCGGATTCACCAGATAAGAGGAACCAAACCTGGTTCTCCAAATTAAGAGTCCATCACTCTTAACCTCTACCCCATACTGTTTAGTGTGCCAGTTTAGGACCATGAAGTTCCTGCACAGTTACAATGATCACTGGGGAATCTTTGGCTAGCCATTCTCTCAGCCTTACCTACCTCTCAAGGTTGTTGTAAAAAAACATGGAGGGGGAAGAAGAAATGTTGATTTTTTTTATACCTCTCTTTTCTTTCCTGTAAGGAATCCCAAAGCCACCTACAAACTCCTTCCCCTCCCTACAACAAACATTTGGTGAGACAGGTGGGGCTGAGAGAGTTCCAAAGAACTATGACTAGCCCAAGGTCACCCAGCAGGCTTCATGTGGAGGAGCAGGGACTCAAACCCAGCTATCCAGATTAAAGTCCACCACTCTTTAAGTATTAAACCACATTCAACATCGGGAGACCCTTAGTGGCAGGATGGGATACAAATACAACAATACAGAGGCTAATGCAAGGAACTGCTGTCTCAGCACTCCTAGGCATAAAGAATATTCAGTGTGCAGTCTTTTTTCTTTAAGTTGCAAACCGTGGAAAAGTGGTGTATAAATTCCGTGATATAGGCCCCTTCCGCACATGCAGAATAATGCACTTTCAATGCACATTCACAATTGTTTGCACGTAGATTTTGCTGTTTCACACAGTAAAATCCAGCCGCAAAGTGCATTGAAAGTGCAGTAGGAAGGGGCCATAGACTCTCAAATATTAGGGCAAAAACAAATCCTGGTCCGGAACCCCGCCTTTTGTAAAATTAAAGCACAAAGATCTGGAGGGGGGAAAAAATAGATTATGTAGTCTAGCCTTAACCCCACCGCAACAATAAAAAAAAAAAATTCCCAGTACAGCGCTCGGTCGCATCAAGCGTCGAAGCCTCACCGGCAGCGCCCCCTGGCGGCGGCGCCCTCTTCCCGCACCTTCCCGCTCCCTGAAAGGATCTCCTTATATGGTCGCTGACGTATGCGGAAGGCAGGGAATCCCCACCCCTTCCCAGCTGGCGGGACCGCCTGGGGTGAGTCAACGCCAGTCGGCAGCCGAGGCGCGCACGCCGGAGCGCAACAGAGAGTCGCGTGGGGGTCTGAGGGAAGAGAGCGCAGCTGGCCAGGACCAGGTACGACCGGGATGGGGGGGCGTGCGGGACCGTGGACGGCGGGGGGGGGGGGGGGGTCACATCCTCGCCTTTTTGTGCTTCCCGAAGAGTTTGGACTCACTTTGTCCGTCGATGAAGTTCAGATTGGGGAGCACGGCACACGCACGTGTTCTTTCCCCCAGTCCGGCGGTTTGCGCCCACGTGTTTTCATCTCCCCCCGCGTGTTTCCCGGGATCCATGAGTAGGGTCGGTCACTAACAGTCCTTTAGCCAATGGGGATCTCCCCCCTCTCTCTATCCCGCCCCCCCCCCCCACACTGCCTCCTGAACCTCTGGTTTCTTATACGGGTTAACTGAGTTAATTCTTATCTCCCCCCACCCCCTTTCTCCGGTTGTTTTCACGATCTTATACCCCGTTTCCTGGAAACCAGCCGTAAGCACAGTCACTCCAGTACAGACTGGAGGGCGTCACGCCGGCTGAATGTTTTGCCCCCCCCCCCAGGGTACCCTACGTCGTTGCCTCTGCCTTGCCACCTCTGCCCCCCCCCCCCCGGGTCCGTTCCCTCCTCCAATCCTGACCCCCTCCCCAAGCCTAACCCCCTCCTTTCGTCTCCCTGATGCTCCGATCGTCCCCGGTGCCCCCTCCCCATCAGCTGGAGGGGGCTCGTCCCCAGGCAGCGCCTACCCATCAGCCCCCCCTCCTCACTCCCTGCCGACTTCCCCCTTCTCAACACCCCCCCCCCTCTCCTCCCTCCTTTCGCCGCTTTTTGGCTGCCGCGTTTCCTCTCGCCGGAGTGACGCTCCTCTTGCTTCGCTTTCCCCGCAGGCTGATGAAATGGTCCCGTAAACTTGTCCTCTTTTGCAACGTCAGGGTTTCTCAGAGCCTGACCGAGGCGGCCGTAGGGTGATCGGTGGGGGTGGAGGGAGCCCCTGCTCTGCCCCGGACACCCCCCCCCCCCGGCCCCCTCAGGGTCCTTGACAACAGGGTCTTGACTTAGTAGGGGGTGTGATGAGCGTTTTCTCTTCATCTCGAGCTCGCTGTGATGGCAGAGTTCAGAAGGGCCATGCCAAAGAGTCATGGCGCCAACAGGAGGCTTGATGGTAGCAGCAGTGGCGTAGCGGTTAAGAGCAGGTGCACTCTAATCTGGAGGAACCCGGTTTGATTCCCAGCTCTGCCGCTTGAGCTGTGGAGGCTGATCTGGGGAATTCAGATTAGCCTGTGCACTCCAACACACGCCAGCTGGGTGACCTTGGGCTAGTCATAGTTCTTTGGAGCTCTCTCAGCCCCACCTACCTCACAGGGTGTTTGTTGTGAGGGGGGAAGGGCAAGGAGATTGTAAACCCCTTTGAGTCTCCTACAGGAGAGAAAGGGGGGATATAAATCCAAACTCTTTTTCTAGAGCCGCAGGAGGGTGGGATTTGGAGAGGGATTCCATGGAGTCCACACTCCAGAGAAGCCATTCTTTTCCCAGGGAAACTGATCTCTGGAGTCCAGAGATCTACTGTAATTTTGGACAGTCTCCAGCCTCTACCTGGAAACTGGCACTCCTGTGCAGGAGGCACTGTCCCCCATCCATTTTCTCTGTGGGAAACTGATCTGGGGGGCTCACCAGGGGATCAGTGGCAATCGTGGGAGCACTCCAGGTCCTGCCTGGAGGTTGGCAACTATGCCTCAGAGCCACCATGTCAGCGGCAGGGAAGTGGACCCTCAGAGGGCGAGGTCTCCATATGCAAACTTGTGTGCAGGGCGCTAAAAGGCTAATTGGTTTCACTTCAATACGGCAGTCGGCGTATTTCTGGATCAGGCTGAGCTCCATGCGATCCTATATCCAGTTGGCCACTGCACAATTAGGGTGGGAAGGAGTCGGCTGCCCTCTGTCGCCAACTTCAATCAGGCGGAAGCACGCTGCCTCTGAATAAGGAGGCTCTATTCCCCCCCCCCCAATTGTTGTTGTTTTACTGAGAAAAGAGGATGTGCTAGTGGCAGAGGTGGCAGAAAAACACTTTCCTGTCCCAGTATAAAGAAAAGTCACACCCAGGGTGCATCTAAACCAGAGGTGTCAAATTCATTTGTTACCAGGGCTGGATACTGGGCGCCATACTTTTATACTTTTATAATCCTACGGTTATATTTATTGTTCTGATGCTGCTTCTTTTATGGATTCTGTAAATTGTTTTAACCCGTTTTAATTTATTTATTCTGTGTATTGTTTTTGGCCAATCGTATGCCATATTGTGTCTGGCCCAGAGCCTTTTGGGGATGGGCGGTTTATAAATGTGATAAATAAATAAATATATCATCAATGTGACTTCGTTGGATTGGGATATAGCTAGGGGGGTGCAGAGGGGGGTTGATGCCCGGGGTGCCACTTCCTGGGGGCGTGTTGCAGGGCTGTGCTCCCTATCACAACTGCATCCTTGTTCTGAACTCCCCCTGGCTTGCCAGGCCAGATTGAGAGCAAGGGTGACGGGGAGGGGGGTTGCCTCAGCTGGCTTGCGGGGCTGAAAAGTCTTCTCAAGGGGCCAGATCAGGCCCCTGGGCATGTATTTGACAGCCCTGACCTAGACAGTGATGAGCTATATGCCTAAATGCAGGGATGGCATCTTGTGATGGAGGTGCTTTCCTAATTCCAGGGCAAGACCATATAAACGTAGATGGTAATTGCATCTAGATCGGGGGTGTCCAACTCTGGCGCTCCAGAGGTTCATGGACTACAATTCCTATCAGCTCCAGCCAGCATGCCATATAAACATAGACAGTAATTGCATCTAGATTGGGGTGTCCAACTCTGGTGCCCCAGAGGTTCATGGACTACAATTCCTATCAGCCCCTATCAGCATGCTGGCAGGGGCTGATGGTAATGGTAGTCCATGAACCTCTGGGGCGCCAGAGCTGGACACCCCTGATCTAGATGATTGAAAGGTGTCAACGTAACTGCTTTAAGATATATAGATTCTGCCTGTTGATACAGGTCTATAAAAACTAGGACAAAGGGGCTTAGAGACATCTTCTACTCTAGAGCTGTGGCTATGCTGAACTCCGTGGCTTCATGTTGATGTATTTGGGGCTGTGTGGAGGAAGGGGAAAGTGAGGATGGGGTATGAGTCTGAAATGGTGTGCATCGAGGAATGCTGCTGTAAATTTCGTTGTTGCTTAAGACGTAGCCATTCTGTTAATGGGACATTCCTGTTTTGTTCTCACTTCTCACGCCTGAGATCTAAACAAGGCTTATCCCTGACATCTTCTACTCCCATGGGAACTGGAGTGTTTCGTTGCTCTGTGGGGGCAGATGGCCAGGTGGCTTTATCTCTGTCTGTCTCCGACCTTGGGGCCTTCCAGTGTCCGCTGTAACTTTTTCTGACATTCTTTGGAAAAAACAGGAGGGGGGGGGGTTCAGTCTCCACAAAGAGGGGTGCAAAAACATGGTCCAGCAGAACTAGCTTCTTGCAAGCTGGGTGCTCTGTTGCCTTTTCAATGAACGCTTCTAATCAACAATCCAGAGTCTGTTTATTGCTTCAAGGATCAAGACCTATCACCAACCCTGAACCTCTTAACTTCAGGGGGAGGGGGTCTTTTTATTTTCTAGTGCAAACCTATCATAAGTTTTATTTGGAGTTTTCGTTTGGGGTCTGCAACCTGCAGCTCTGCAGATGTTCATGAACTACAATTCCCATCAGCCCCTGCTAGCATGGCCAATTGGCCATGCTAACAGGAGCTGAATAAGATTTGTCTCTTCATGAGCCTCAGCCGCAGGTTACCGAATATCAAGCTAACCAGATCTCATCAGATCTCAGAACCTGAGCAGGGTCCTCCCTGGTTAGTATTCGGGTGGGAAGTCCAGGGTTGCTACACAAAGGCAAGCACTGATAAGCATAAGCATTTTATTGTCATTGTGCACGCACAACGAAATTTACAGCAGCGTTCCTCGATGCACACAATTTCAGACTCATACCCCATCCTCACTTTCCCCTTCCTCCACCCATCCCTACACAGCCCCAAACACATAAATACGAAGCCGTGGAGTTCAGCATCGCCACAGCTCTAGAGTAGAAGCTGTCTCTAAGCCTCTTTGTCCTAGTTTTGATAGACCTGTATCGTCTGCTGGATGAGACGGGTCTCTCAGAATATTTTGGGCTTTCTTTAGGCTTCGGGAATTATAGAGTTCTTCCAAGGAGGGGAGAGGGCAGCCGATAATCCTCTGTGCAGTAGTGATCACCCTTTGGAGCGCCTTTCTATCCTATGATCAAAGCCACCTCTGACTGGCTCTTGCCTGGAAAACGCTATGGGGTTGCCCTAAGTTACCTGTGACTGGACAACATTTCCCACGCGTACACAGTGTTTTGCTTCTTGATCCTGTGCAAGACAGATGCATGTATTGTTGAAGGCTTTCACGGGATGTTGCGTGGTTTCCGGGCTGTATGGCCATGTTCTAGTAGCATTTTCTCCAAGCGAAACGTCAGGGGGAAATGCTACTAGAACACAGCCATATAGGCCGGAAACCACACAACACTCAGACAGATGTATGATTACAGTGTTGTGCTTACAGGATCTCAGATGGACCACTGGTCTGATGCGGCAGGATTCTTCTTTTGAATCTATCTGGAACCTCTTTAGCTGCCTTTCATGCTGTATAGGCATAAATGGGATTGAGACACGGCTCTCAAATATTTTAACGGTCTTCCAGACTGTGGCAGCTATATACTTGCAAACGCATGTCCCATGCTAGTGTATCAGACGGGGGTTGCATTTGGCTGCAGCTCTCTGTGGGGTGGAACATCCCGATTTGCTTTTGAGAAACGCGTGCGCAAAATCTGCCAGTCGAGATTTGTCACAGACCAGTAACCAGGTTGGAGGTGGCCCCGTTTTCCGCTGTCTCTTGGAAATGAGTGGCGCACGGTGTCTGCACACTGAACAATCTGTTAGTGACAGCCTTACGCCCTTTTTATGGCTTAGGGTGGTGAGAGAAAGCCATTTGTCCAAGGTTTTGCAGCGTGTCTGTGGCAGAGACAGACTTTGACCGCCAGTCTCCGAAGGCGGGAGTAAACCACCGTTCACAGATGGTGTGAGTGTGTTCTTCCAAACCACTTCATAGCTTTTCGCATCTTCATCTTGCATGACCTTCTTAACCAACAAGTTCAATGTGTTGGCGTGACCGGGATTTTCCCACGGGGAAGCTGTAAACCACAGAGGCGGAGAGTTTCATAACATATGTCGGGGATTTCCCCCTCCTCCACTCTGGAGTATTATTTTGGAAACAGGAAGGGGGGCAATTTCAGCAGTGGCAGGTGTATTTTAGCATCATTTTGTAATTCATTTCCCCCCTTTTATATCTTATAATATCTAGCAATATTGCTGATGGAAGGCAAGGCCTGTTTGGATCAAACCTCCAAGCTTTATATGTATTCATGGACGGCAGTGGGAGAGCTGGTTTTGTGCTTTTGGCAGACTTTCTGTGCCTGTAGGACAACGTGAACTGGCAGTGCATCTAGAGCAAGGGTAGGGAACCTGCGGCTCAAGAGCCGCATGCGGCTCTTCTGCCCTTGCACTGCGGCTCCACAAGCCGAGCCGCCGGCCCCATCTGGGCCGCGCTGCGGGCTTCCCCTTGGCAAGGCCAAGCAGCCGGCTTCATCCTTGCCCGCCCTGCAGGCAGCAGGGTGGGTGCACCAATTGCCTGCGGCTGGCTGGGCCCCATTCGAGCGGAGCGGGCGCTTTCCCAGCGGCCGGCAAGGCCGAGCCGCTGGCCCCATCCTTGCCCGCCCTGCAGGCGGGTGCATCCATGCGCTTCTCAGAATGAGCTGAGTAAAAGGTAAAAAAAACCCAATATATACAGTGTTATCTTTATTTTAAATGTCAAAAATTATTTGCGGCTCCAAGTGTTTTCTTTTCCCGTGGAAAACGGGTCCAAATGGCTCTTTGTGTGTTAAAGGTTCCCTTCCCCTGATCTAGAGGTTTGGAATGGCCAGGTTTGGTGAAGTTTGATCCAGGGGGTCCAAAGTTATGGACTCTCAAAGGTGTAGCCCCCACCTCCTATTAGCTCCCATTGGAAACAATGGGGGATGGGGGCACCCCCTTTGGGAATCCATAACTTTGGACCCCCTGAACCAAAACTCACCTAACTTGGGTGGTATCGTCAGGAGAGTCCCCTGAAAACTCCCCGAAATTTTGGTGCTGCTAGGTTGCCTAAAAACTGCACCCCCTACAGGCCAAAAACTGAAAACACTAAAAATACAAAAAAACATGAAATTTTTGCTGCCCCTACAGGTGCGCCCCTCGTGGGGCTGCCCTTGAAGGTGCTTTGGAAAGTTCAGTTTGCTCACAATGGGACTGCAAGCTGTTGACTGATTAACTGGGTCTTGCACACATGTTGTGATGCCTGCATTGGCCTCTAGTCAGTCTCTGTGTCAAATTCAAGGTGCTGGTCGAACTTTAAAGCCTTAAGCAGTCTAGGAGCATCACACCTAAACCAACACCTCTCCCGTTGTCACCCTGTGCCCTGCAGTTTCTTTGCTATGCATGGGCTTTTGGTGATGCCTGGTCCTCCATTCCTGCATTTGAAAGGGACAAAAGCCAGGTTCTAATATCCTTATATTAGGAGCAGCAGTGGCGTAGGAGGTTAAGAGCTCATGTATCTAATCTGGAGGAACCGGGTTTGATTCCCAGCTCTGCCACCTGAGCTGTAGAGGCTTATCTGGGGAATTCAGATTAGCCTGTACACTCCCACACATGCCAGCTGGGTGATCTTGGGCGAGTCACAGCTTCTCGGAGCTCTCTCAGCCCCACCTACCTCACAGCGTGTTTGTTGTGAGGGGGGAAGGGCAAGGAGATTGTAAGCCCCTTTGAGTCTCTTGCAGGAGAGAAAGCGGGGATATAAATCCAAACTCTTCTTCTTCTTATGGTCCTTTTCTGTTGTTAGCTGAGCCCCATTCGAGGGTAGGGGAAAAATAAAAATCTAATAAAATAAATAAGATAACTAGAGTTGTCAACCTCCTGGTGAGGCCTGGAGATCTCCCACTTTTACAACTGTTATCTAGACATCAGTTTTTTTCCCTTGGAGAAAAAGGCTACTTTAGGAAGGGGATTCTGAGGCATTATACCCTGCGGACCCTCCCCAAAATACCCTCCCCAGTCTCCACCTCCAGAGCTGGAAGTCCTTGGTATAACTGAGCTGGAAGTCCTTGGTATAACTGAAGTAAATAAATAAACAAGCCCCCTTCCTCTCTTTTGTGTGAGGCTATTGCCTCAGTTTGGGGAAACCAAAAGTGACAGTTGGTGCCATTAGGTTGTATGTTGTCACCTGTCTCTGTTTTATTTTGGAATGGGGAGGAAGTAATTGGAAAGCCCTGGACTCTGTCCTGGGGAGTTCCTCTTTGGTGGAAACCCCCTTTGCCGCTTTCTACTTAGCAAAGAGTTTCTGGAAAAGTCAGGCTGGAAGAAAAAGGGAAAGTGGTGGAGAAGCAGAGACCAGAGGGTTAAAAAAACCTTTACTGCCATTCTTGTTTTGGTTTCAACCTTGAGGGGAGCCGAAGGTGGAGGAGGTGGGGAAACTACTGGGCAAGGAAATGTGGGAAACCACCTCCCACCCCCAGCACTCCACTCTTGATTCTTTTTGAGGTACCCCAAACTGCAGAAAGAGGCAGTGGGACGTCTTTGAGGTGTTACAGCCCTTGGAAGACTGACTTGTTTCTTCCTAGCGTTTGTGAACTAGACTCTCGCTTTCTTGGCAGTGTGCAACACAACTTGGTCAGTCTTGGAGACTCTGGCTTATTTCTACTGTACTGCCACGGACATTTGGAAACTGCTCATGCTTTGGGCTCTTGGGGCTATAGATCAGCACCTTTCAAAGGGGCCACCCCATAAGAGGTCATGTCATTTTCCATTCCCAGATGATACCTGCCGAGCTAAGGTGGAATTGAAATTGCTGGGGGAAATGTGCAGGGTTTAGGACCCTGTCACATTTAATGATTTGTGTGGGTTTTCTCTATGGTCTGCCATAGAAATCAGCTTAGGCCAGAGAGGTCTGTTGGGGGATGGGGGCTGTTGTACGCTCAGCTTTCACTTCTGGAAAATCAGTTTGGGTGTTTTGTTTTGTTTTGCATCATTTCACAAACCTGTTTAACCAGAGAAAGCAACAGGACAAAAGAAACCTACATAGTCTAAGCCAGGGGTAGGGAACCTTTAACATTCAAAGAGCCGTTTGGACCCGTTTTCCACGGGAAAAGAAAACACTTGGAGCCGCAAATAATTTTTGACATTTAAAATAAAGATAACACTGTATATATTGGGCTTTTAAACCTTTTACTCCACTCATTCTGAGAAGTGCATGGATGCACCCGCCTTGCTGCCTGCAGGGCGGGCAAGGATGAAGCCGGCGGCTCGGCCTTGCCGGCCGCCGGGAAAGCGCCCGCCCCGCTCCAACGGGGCGGGCGAGAGGGGAAGCGCGCGGCCCAGTTGGCTGCGGGCAATTGGTGCGCCCGCCCTGCTGCCTGCACGGCGGGCAAGGATGAAGCCGGTGGCTCGGCTCATGGAGTTGCAGTGCAAGGGCAGAAGAGCCGCATGCGGCTCTTGAGCCGCAGGTTCCCTACCCCTGGTCTAAGCAAGGTGTATACTCTGGCTGGGAAAGGGTGGGATATAAATTAAATAAAAAAAATAGCTACTGTAGGTTTCAATGCTTTGCTGTTCCAGCTTTTGTCTGCAGGGCACTGAAATGAATTTTGAAAAGTCACAAGTATATTCTGAATTTGCACAAGGGCTATCTGAGGCTCAATACCGGGAGCTTTTGAGTGGATTTGTTGGAAAGAGAGGACAGGGTTATTTTTCTGCTTGTTCATATCTACCCCATCTCTCTCCAGTGGGGACCCAAAGCAGCTCACGTCAACTTGCCTCTACCTCCATTTTATCTTCACAACTACCCTACGAGGTAGGCTAGGCTAAGAGCGAGTGACTGGTCCAAGGTCATGGGAGCTTTGACTCTCAAAGGTTTATTCCCCCCACATCTTGTTAGTCTTTAAGGCGCTACTGGGCTCAGATCTAGCTATTCTGTGGCAGAGCAGGGATTCAAACCTGGGTCTTCCAGATGCTAGTTCACCCCTCTAATTACTAGTGATGATCCAGTTTGTGTTGATGTTACTCTGGGTTCAAGCTGGCATTGTGTCGTGGTTAAGAGCAAGCGGACTCTAATCTGGAGAACTGGGTTTGTTTCCCCACCCCTCCACATGAAGCCTGCCGGGTGACCTTAAACCTCGGATGTCATATTTCTGGGTTCGTTTGTCCATCGTTTCCAAGACTCGGCTTTTGTGTAACCTTTTTGGCCAGGGCCCAGAGGTGGGATCCAACCAGTTCTCACCACTTCTCTAGAAGTGGTTACTAATTTTTTCTGAGTGCCGAGAAGGGGTTACTAAAGCAACCTCCCTGCCCAATAGGGACTGGAGGTGCGTGTGTGCGGCGGCGCCACTGTTTGAATCCCACCACCATCGGAACCAGTGGCGTAGGAGGTTAAGAGCTCGTGTATCTAATCTGGAGGAACCGGGTTTGATTCCCAGCTCTGCTGCCTGAGCTGTGGAGGCTTATCTTGGGAATTCAGATTAGCCTGTGCACTCCCACACACGCCAGCTGGGTGACCTTGGGCTAGTCACAGCTTCTCGGAGCTCTCTCAGCCCCACCTACCTCACAGGGTGTTTGTTGTGAGGGGGGAAGGGCAAGGAGATTGTAAGCCCCTTTGAGTCTCCTGCAGGAGAGAAAGGGGGGATATAAATCCAAACTCTTATTCTTATTATTATTATTAAAATTTTTGGATCCCACCGCTGCCTGGGTCCTCTATGAGGTCATTTAATTTGTCACTGAGTTGGATCCGAGGCGGACAAAGGCAGGTGAGACAGCTGATTTGGGCCCAGGCACGGATACGTCAACTGCCTGCATGGGTCTGACAGGCGGGGATTATTAAATGTCAGAGGCCCAAGGGCGTGAAATATACAATCCTGTTTTGGTGAGATCAATGAATCACCTGTTTGGAATGTTCCCCAGTGTTTCTTTTTTTAAAAAAAAAAAAACTGGATCACCTCATGGATCAGTAACCTGCACCCAAAGGCTGCGCTGTGACCCATCTTTTGAAAAGCCGTGACCTGTTCTGTTGGGTTCTATTGTCATTCATACTTTTATCGGTTAAGATCTTCAGGGCACAGTTTAAAGGTGCAGTTTGGCAGCTACGAAACCTTCAAGGGTTGGGGCCCTGAATAACTCCTGGGCTTTCTTTCCCCTGCTTTTACCATAAGAAATACTGAAAGAAGTATGCATAAGAACATAAGGACTAGCCTGCTGGATCAGACCAGAGTCCATCTAGTCCAGCACTCTGCTACTCGCAGTGGCCCACCAGGTGCCTTCGGGAGCTCACGTGCAGGATGTGAAAGCAAAGGCCTTCTGCTGCTGCTGCTGCTCCCGAGCACCTGGTCTGCTAAGGCATTTGCAATCTGAGATCATGGAGGATCAAGATTGGTAGCTAATTGGAAGCCATAAATGAGCCATGGGGCTGTACAATGGGCATCCAAAGCGTGAATGCGGGGGGGACCTTGGGTGGACCATATGTCTTGCCCAGTTCTCTTCATAACACTGTCTTATATGATGTTGGCCTTTGTCTGTGTAGAAAAACAGGGCCAATAATTTCAGAACCCAATGGCCATTCCCCCTGGTGATAATTGAATCGTAGGGATTCTCCTCAGAAGTATATACTAGTCGGGGAAATCCTGACTGTATCTTAATCTCCTCCTTCTGCCCTTAGACATGGAGGAAAGACACTTTTATCCCGTGGTGCTGAAAACAAGTATAGCATTCCTATTGTGTATTAACCAGTGGCATAGGAGGCGTAGGAGCAGCAGTGGCATAGGAGGTTAAGAGCTCGTGTATCTAATCTGGAGGAACCGGGTTTGATTCCCAGCTCTGCCGCCTGAGCTGTGGAGGCTTATCTGGGGAATTCATATTAGCCTGTGCACTCCCACACACGTCAGCTGGGTGACCTTGGGCTAGTCACAGCTTCTCATAGCTCTCTCAGCCCCGCCCACCTTACAGGCTGTTTGTTGTGAGGGGGAAGGGCAAGGAGATTGTAAGCCCCTTTGCGTCTCCTGCAGGAGAGAAAGGGGGGATATAAATCCAAACTCTAAAAAAAATTGGGTGTATAAGTCAAACCAGAGGGTAACTGTACCTGAATAACTCCTGGGCTTTCTTTCCCCTGCTTTTACCATAAGAAATACTGAACGAAGGATGCATAAATGAGACATGGGGCTGTACAATTTGGGAATGTGTATCATCAGACTGTTGAATTATTCCTTTTGGGGGCAGGTTTTCAGTGCCAGGGATGAAACAAGTGTTTTGTTTTTAATTTTAGCTATGTATGCAATTTTCCCTTCTGCGTTGCAGGGGTTAGGGGCACAGCACCCCGTGTGATCTGGAAGTCCGGGGACATTTTTTGAACCTCCCTTCATACCAGATAATAAGTTTGATTTTTTCCCCCTCATTTGGGGCTCCTGCAAACCTTCCAAAAATTCCCATTTCATTTCTTATGCCGACCCATGATATATCCAAACCACAATAGGGAAAGTCGTGATGTGGAAGGGATAACTGTACTCTAGTTTGCTCCCTGGTGGGGACCCAAAACCAATAACATCACTGTCTCTACCTCTTTGTGAGGTAGGCTAGGCCAGTGATGGCATACCTTTTCGAGACGGAGTGCCCAAATTGCAACCCAAAACCCACTTATTTATCACAAAGTGCCAACACGGCAATTTAACCTGCATACTGAGGTTTTAGTTTACAAAAAACAGTTGGCTCCAAGGCATTTGTTGCTCGGGAGTAAGCTTGGTAGTAGTTGGCAGCTTTGCTTTGAAGCAACTGTGCAACTCTTCCAACGGGTAAATCACAACCCTAGGAGGGTTTACTCAGAAGCAAGCCCCATTGCCAGCAACCAAGCTTACTTCCAGGTAAAAGACCACGCTTTAGTTCTTTGCATGAAAATCAGTGGGGTTTAACATCACTTAACAGGGTTACCTACACTTCTTCCCCAAAACTACATCTTAGGTTTAATGCTAATAATCGAGCCCAGTGGCCCAGGCCAGCCTAGATGTGGGGGGGGGGGGGGCGACTCCGTTTCCACGTGCCCACATAGAGGGCTCTGAGTGCCACCTCTGGCACCCGTGCCATAGGTTCGCCACTACTGGGCTAGGCTGAGAAAGAGAGAATGGGGTTAGGAGCAGATTTGGACGTAGGTTTCCCAGACTCTACTCTGACACTCTAAACCCTCCACTGCACTGATATTCCCTGTCCAGATATGAGGTATTTACAAATGGGTATAGACACTGGGTAGCATTCTCTGTGCAACAGTGGCCCACTTCAATACCTGTTGGAAGCCCAAAGCTGGGGAGAAAAGTTCCAGCTCTTTGCTGTGTGTTTACTCTGGGTATCTGGTGTTCAGAGGTAGACTGCTTCTGAAGATGGAGGTTCCATTTAATTATCACAGCTGGTAGCTCTTGATAGAGCTTGACTCTGTTCATTTATCTGAACTCTTTTTGCAGGTATTAGGTATGCGTTTATGTTTTCAGATTTAATCGTTGCTGCCTGGTATTTGAAAAGAGTCAGTCTGAAAACTGAACCCTGTAAATAAACAGTCTAAATTCTCACCCAGGGTTTGTTTTCTCAGTTCCCCTTTGACATTTATGTCTTTACCACTCAATATTTCCTCCCAACTCAGGACAGTGTAAGTGGTCTCCCTCCTCTGTTTAATCCTCTCAGCAACCCTGCAAGGTTGGTCATGCTGCAGATTTTGGGACAGTGGGGATTTATATCTGAGTTTGCAAGATTCTAGTCTGATGTCCTAACCTAGGGGGCCCCAACGTGATGCCCATGGGAGACCTGTCAACACCCATCTTGGTGCCTGTTAAATTGAACTTCTGCCTGAAATATTGAGTTGGAATTCAGCATTGAATTGGTCCTACTGGAGTTATCGATAACCTTGCTCCCTGGCATTTTGTGTTGGTTTCCCCCTGCTATGGAAGCTATTTTGTGATTGGGTCCATCGTCCTGTACCAGATTTCCAAAGTTCCCCCCAAAACACCCCCAAAATTGGAGACGCCTGCCCTAACTGCTATTCCACACCACCTCTCCATATCAACATGCTACAAAATTGAAGCCACCCGAATGGGCATTAGAAAAATTGGTCAGAAAAACAAATCTTGAGTTGCTGGCGAGGTTGACCTTTCTCCGCACCTTCTTTCCCCCCCTATGACTGATCACAACAATGACCCAAATGAGCCAGTTTGACAACATTCATGCCATGCTGAGTTCCGGTAAACACAGATATGGACATGAGAGAGCAATTCTTTCTCTGCAATAACAAGCCATAAATCTCTTGGGAGGTACAAACAGCCTTGGGTGTGTGTGTGTGTGTGTGTGTGTGTGTGTGTGTGTGTGTGTGTATGAGAAAGGGAGAGAGAGAAAACGAACGTGCCTATCGTCATGTGCTTGTGTTTTTGTAACGGCGCATGCGACACACCCACACACACCCCTTTGTTTTGGCCCTTTTCTGGCCCAGCCTCCCTACTGCAAACTAACTCAGAGTGAACATCTGTGTCCCAACATGGGCAGACACTCTACGGAGACAGGTTGTTCCCGGAAGCTGTGGTTGAGATCTGAGAATTGAAAGGCAAAAGACTTCATGCTGAAAAGGTTTGCTTAAGTTTTGACCTGCACCCTTGTGTAAAAACTTTGGGTGCTGCTCGAGGTCTGGCTCTTCGCCGGTGTTCAGGTTGGGAATCTTTTTTGCTCCCCTTTTCAGACAACTGGTCAGTGACTTCACTCCGTTGGGCGCAGCTTGACTCACTTGCACGAGCCGTTGGGTGCTCATTTTTGTGCCATGGTCTCTGTTTATGGTATGCGGCTAGCTTTGGACTGCAGTTGTGAACCTTTGAAAGAATGGTCTGTCATTTTTTGGGGAAAGGTCAGCAATCAGGTGTGCGCTGTGCTCCAGGCTTAGCCCTGCAATTTCATGGGGTTGCTAACTTTTGACTAGGAAATTCCTGGAGACTTCAAAGCAGAGCTTCGAGAGGGTGGAGTTTAGGGAAGGTTGTGTGATGCCGTGGGGTTCATCTTCTGAGATGCCATTGCCTCCAAGGGAGCAAGTCCCTGTAGTCAGCTGTGATTTTCGGAGAACTCCAGGCAGTACCTGGAGGTTGGCAACCCTATAGTATCCCAATCTTAATAAGGCAGGAATTCGGGACTGGATTATGCCCTACGTGAAGCAACTTTGCTTCCAACCACAGGGCACTCTCCCCCCTTCTTGCATGATTTGTGGGTCACAGGTAGGGTTGCCAATTCTAGTTCGGAAATTCTGGGAGATTTTTTTGGGGTGGGGGGGAGCCTGAGGAAGGCAGAGTTTGGATACAGGAGGGACTTCAATGGGGTATAATGGCGTAGAGCCAGAGGTGGGATCCAGCAGGTTCTCACCAGTTCCCGAGAGTGGGTTACTAATTATTTGTGTGTGCCGAGAGGGGGTTACTAATTGGGTCCGCTTTCCCATCTCCACGCCCTCGCCTCCCCGAGAGGCCTACTGCCTTTGAACGTGAAGGTTCCATATAGCAATTGCGACTAATAATGTAACTCCCTGAACTGGGTTAATCCCTTCCAGGTACCGCAATTCATGGATTCTCAGCCTTTCGTACCTTTTATCTCCACAGTCTCTATCAAAGAACCTGTGTGTTTCACCATTGCTGTGTTCAGATTTGTGAGTTGGGGCATTTTCTATAATGTGATGATGATTTAGAAATGACCTGGTGCAAAAAATTTTTGGGGTCGTGGTGGGGTGGCTGCCCATGGAGGGGGAGCATCCAACTCAGGTTTTGCCCAGGGCTCAGGTTTGCCTAGGTACGCCTCTGCCCCCTTTGCTGAGTGGGGGCTGGCGAGGGAACCTGTTACTAAAATTTTTGGATCCCACCACTGCGTAGAGCCAACCCCCCCCAGAGCAATCATTTTCTCTGCTGTCTGAAGATCAGCGGTGTTTCTGGGAGATCTCCAGGCCTCACCTGGAGGCTGGCACCCCCTAGATTCACCCCCGTATATGTTGTCGTGGATGGAGTTGGCCGGGGGGGTGGGGGGGGGGGCAGAGTACCGCTGTGTTTGTTTTCCTCGAGGGTCTGATGAAGCCTCGTTATTGCAGTCTAATGATGTAACGGCTCTGCAATCTCTCTTCCCTGAGTGGGTGACTCACTCTGATATCATATGCCTAAGTCGCTTCGTAATGGCCTGTGTCACAACCTCAGAACAAAAGGTTTCTTTGTGCCTGAGCAGGAACCCTCATCTACCTGCCGGGTTGGCCTTGGAGAGAGCATTGTGTTCCTGACCCCGGCAGAAAGGCGTTGTTTTCAAAGAGAATCTCGGTTCTGTCGGGCTCTGGCTGATGCCTCGGTCGCTGAACAGGGTTCCCGTTTCTCCGACAGGGTGTCAACATGAAAGAGGAAGTGGAAACCGGCGTCAAGTTCATCTCCCGCCTGGTGAACCGGCACGAAAAGTTAGCCAAGGGACAGGTGAAACGTTTCGGGGAGAGCTTGGTCACCGTTTTGTGTGAGCGCTTCAGCGAACATTGGTACCCCGAGAACCCCCTCAAAGGACAGGCTTACAGGTAAGCAGGTGTGAGTGGCGGCTGAGTAGGGCAGGCGCCCTACAATATTATCCCCGTGTGAAGAGGTGGGGGCGTAGTCTGGGACCCGCGGTTTGAGATTTGGGCTGGTGAGATTCGAACCCAGGGCTCTGCCATTCCGTGACGCAAGTCTGTTCATGACAAATAATGGTTTAGAAAGAAAGAGGGTGGATGCTCAGTGTTCCAGAGGTGGTTGAACCAATTTGCAGCTTCCAGGACAACTGGAATGGGTTGGTTTATGGGTCTTGGTGTTCTTTAGAAAATCCATGCTCAGTTCATTTTAATGCAATGGTTTTCTGCATAGTGTGAGGGATTCCTATTTGCCAGTGGTTCTTGCTGATTTATAGCAGAGAGTGGGGTTCAAGCCCAGGTGAGAGACCATATTCCCTTGTGTGTCTCCCCCCCCCCCCCCCGCCCTTTCTTCTCGAGTTTCCAGTTCCATAGTGTGACCCTGATGGGAAATGGAAAAAAAGAATCATAAATCCCCCCACAGGTGCCATCATTTCTTCATAACATAGTAATTTCTCACTTCCTGCAGAGTCTTCCAAAAGCATCTGTACTGAGATCTGGGGCATTTATAAACTGGTTAAAACCACCTCTTGTGGTTTAAATTTCAAGCAGTCTCATCTACCTCTTTTTGGAACTGAAAAGTCAGCCTGCAAGTAGAGACCCAAGTCTGATCATTTTTCTTCTTTTTATTTCTTCTTCTGTCTTTTTTCTTTGGGGGGGGATATTGGTTCAACAGGCATTCTCTCTCCCCAGTGAACTGCAGGGAATGAGGTCTATTCAGCACATTTTTAGGCTGCTGTTTGTACTTGGATGCTGAACGCTGAACCCTCCTCTATTTTGCCTCGCCACCGGCTGAGATGGGAATTGGCAGAATGGGAATTCGAATCTGGGTCTTGATCCTAGTCAGAGGCTCTAACCACTCCCCCCATGCTGCCTGTCCGAAGATAAAGGCAAACGGCGTTTCGCACACCTGCCCTCCCCAGGAACTGCCCTCTGCAACCTTCTGGCACGTTCCTAGCAATGTTTTTTGCCTGGGTTGCTGGCTGTGTCTCAGCTTTCTTAGCGCTTCCACAGGCCATTCTGATGCTGCCCTGCTTTTTAATCTTTAGAGGTCTCTCTTTCCTCCTGCTCTTTGTGATTAACTTTCCATCAGTCGAGCCAGAAACGGCAATCCCAGGCAGCGTGGTTTTTGTTTCCCCCCAGAATTGTGAGAGCTGCAGGCAAATTCCCGTTTTTCTCCGAAAGAGGGAGTGGTCACAGCAATCCCATTCCACGTTGGAGGCTGCTGTCCGTGGGCCGCCACACGATGGCAGACAGTTGTTAGACACTCTCAACTTTGTACGTTGTTTGTTGAGTGTAGGGCAGACCAGTGACCTAATGCCACTTTGCTGAGTGGCTTGTTCGCAAGGCAAGCTGAGAAAATAACTGTATTATACCTCTCAAGGCATTGTACCTCTCAAGGTATTGTACCTCTCAAGACACCATTTGCGTAGCGATTGGCGGTTTGGCCTGAGTTTTGCTACCCGGCAGCCCAGAGAGGGGGGAATCTGTCCTAGGCTGGCTGGATTGTAGATTATTACCTAGCAAATAGCAATTCTATTGTGCGTGTGTACACAGTGGCGCTCAATTGTATACACTGTACAGCACATCATGTACCTGAGAGTAGATCGAATAAGCGGCCTGGTACTGTATTCCCTTGCAAGTCAATTCTTCTGGCCCAGACTAGCTCAATCTTGTCGGATCTCAGAAGCTAACCAGGGTTGGTTAGTACTTAGTTGGGAGACCACCAAGAAAGGTACGTGGAGGCAGGCAACGGTGAAACACCTCTGAAAGTCTCTCACCATGAAAACACCACTGGAGTTGCCGCAAGTCGGCTGCAAGTTGTGGCTGTTACCTGTGAGGGCTAAATTTATTTATTTAATTCTTAAAAGGACATTTTATGCTGTCTTTCAGTCCACTCGGGGCCCCGGAGGCGGCGAACCTAAAAATGTTTAGGCTGTGTAGGGATCCTTTGGATACCCAGTTTTTCGCCATCGAGATGTTTATTGGGTTTTAAAGTTTATTGTTATAAGTGAATTTGATTCTGTGGTTGGTTTTAAATTATGTCTGTGAGCTACGCTGAGCCTGGCTTTGGCCAAGAACATTGGGGTATTAAATTTAATAAAAAAAGAAAATACTTACATTGTGAATGTCCACAACATTTTTGTGTTTGGAAGTTGGAGAATGAAGAAGGAAATGTTGGCAACAGTTGGATATTTTGTAAGGGTAAATTTCAGCCCTGTTCCATCAGCCAAAGAGAGACCCCACACTTTAGGTTTGCCTGGGTTGTATATTATGATAGGGTGGTGTAGCGGTTAGAGCAGTGATGGCGAACCTTTTCAAGACCGAGTGCCCAAACTGCAACCCAAAACCCACTTATTTATCGCAAAGTGCCAACATGGCAATTTAACCTGAATACCGAGGTTTTAGTATAGAAAAAAATGGTTGGCTCCAAGGCGCGCGTTATTCAGGAGTAAGCTTGGTGGTAGTCGGTGGCTTTGCTTTGAAGCAATTGTGCAACACTTTGAGCAGGTGAATCACGACCCTAGGAGGGTTTACTCAGAAGCAAGCCCCATTGCCAGCAACCGAGCTTACTCCCAGGTAAAGGATCACGCTTTCGTTCTTCCCATGAAAATCAGTGGGGTTTAATAGCGCTTTCCAGGGTTACCTACACTGCTTCCCCAAAACTAAGTCTTAGGTTTAATGCTAATAATCTCCCTGAAATAATTACACTATTATCACATGACAAACTCTGTGCACGCGTGCCCACAGAGAGGGCTCTGAGTGCCACCTCTGGCACCCGTGCCATAGGTTCGCCACCACTGGGTTAGAGTGTTGGGCCAAAAGATCTTGCCTTGAATCTCCCATTGAAACACGAAGCTCACCCGTGGCCTTCTGTTAGCTGAGGCTACCTTGCAGAGTTGTTGTGAACGGGGAAGCTCTGAACTCTCGAGGGGACAGGAGAGAGGCAGTATAGAGTAGGGCTTAGGTTAGAACAGTGGTTCTCAACCTGTGGGTTGCGACCCCTTTCACAGGGGTCGCCTAAGACTCTCTGCATCAGTGTTCTCCATCTATAAAATGGATAAATGTTAGGGTTGGGGGTCACCACAACATGAGGAACTGTATTAAAGGGTCACGGCATTAGGAAGGTTGAGAACCATTGGGTTAGAACCGTGGTGGCGAACCTTTGGCACTCCAGATGTCATGGACTACAATTCCCATCAGCCCCTGCCAGCATGGTCAATTGGCCATGCTGGCAGGGGCTGATGGGAACTGTAGTCCATGACATCTGGAGTGCCAAAGGTTCACCACCACTGGGTTAGAATCTGGGAGGCCAAGGTGGAATCCCCATTCTGCCATGGAACCTCACTGGGTAACCTTGGGCTAATCAGCCAAACTGCCTCATGAACTTGTTGAGAGCATAAGATGAGGAAGGGGAAAGCCATGTCCTCCGAGTTCCTTGGAGACATGGCAGGATTTAAACATACTAGCGATTGAACTATCGCTATTTTTTATATTATTCTGTTTTGCTGCCCAACGATCCTTCTTGCTTCAGATCTAAGTCCCGTTCCGACTCTTCTCCTCCTGCTCAGGTGCATCCGGATCAACAAATGGCACACAGTGGACGATTCCCTCCTGAAAGCTTGCACCGAGTGTGGTCTGGATTATTCGGAACTGGCTTTGCCCCGGGAAGTCTCGATCTGGATCGACCCTGGCGAGGTTTGCTGCCGGTGAGTGCGTTGCACGCAGAGCTCCTTTCGCCTGGTAACGGGGTTATAAGCAGTGGTAGCATTCAAATAATTTAACAACCGGTTCCGAAAGGACTCAGTGGTGGGATTACGCCAGTTCTCTGAACTAGACAAAAAATTAGCTACCGGTTCTACCGAATAGGTGCCAATAGGCTGAATCCCACCACTGCTTATAAGTCCAATCTATTATAAATGCAGGGTTTTGCCCAGGGCTGGGAAGGGGGGTGGATGGTGGTGGTGGTGGTGTGGTGTGGGCTTTGGTCAGCACCTGACATGGCAGACTCATTGCTTTTGATTACAGGGTTCTTGTGGTGGCGTAGGGCCCGGAGGAGGCAAGATCACACTGTGGGTCCTTTAAATGCAAATTGCAGCCTCAATTGGCCTCAGGGCTGTACAAGTAAATGATTGCATCTAAGGAAAATGGGGGGAGGGCTCTTTCTGTTGCTGTTTTTTTGAACTTGCTGAAGGCTTGTCCCCTAGGTCAGTAGTCAGCCCCTAGGTCAGTGGTGGCGAACCTTTGGCAATCCAGATGTTCATGGACTACAATTCCCATCAGCCCCTGCCACCATGGCCAATTGGGAATTGGGGCTGATGGGAATTGTAGTTCATGAGCATCTGGAGAGCCGCAGGTTGCAGATCCCTGATCTAAGGGATAGGAAGAAGATTATTTGCAGTTATATCCTTCTCGGCTGCATGAAAGGCTTGGATGGGCAGAAGCACCTGTTGAATTTCTGCCTGTTTGGGCATCTCAGGGGTGACTCTCCATGGAAGCCCCAGCAGTCTAATTTCTATCTGCTTCATCCCTGTCAGGCTGGGTGAGAACAACCCTCACTTCAAGGTCAACAACGAAGAAGAAAGCAGTGGCAAAGCGTCGCCAGAACTGGAAACGTCCGACTACCATTCTGAATCTCCCTCAGAGTGCTCATCGGAGGATGAGGGTCCGGCCAAGTCTGCAGCGGCAACACCAGTGCCGACCAAAAATGATCCGGGGGGAAGTAGTTGTGCCAAACAGGTGAGGGGGAGAGGGTTCCAAGTTACAAACCAGTACTTATTTATTTTGCTCATAGCTAGGGGGTAAAGAATAGCCGGGGAAAGCAATGGCAAACTACTCCACAAAAACGGCTTGCCTATAAAACCACTGCTTGCAGTGGTACCCCAGGGTTGGACTCGACTAATTACTTATGACTTATTCATTTTGTATTTATTTACACAATGCATCGCCTCCTTTTCTGCCCTTGTCAGGGTTACCGAAACAAACTACGCGAAAGAAAGCAAAACTAAGCTTGTCTTGCTGTACCAAGGTGACGACGAGGGTTGGCGAAGCTGCCAGGCTGAAATTGCCTTGGACTACAAAACCAGAAGACCCATTTTACCCAGGGCAGCTGTTACCGAAGCAGCAACGGGTGGCAACCGGCATATTCCATAAAACTCGCCCCCAAAGCAAGTTTCAGAAGCGGCGTCTTCTTGCCACTCCTCTGCGAACAGTGCCCCAGGGACCGTTTTTTCCCCGTCCCTGGAGCGCTGTTGTTTCCCCGTGCGGAAACCGCTACTGTGCCTGTAAAGTGCGGTTAACTCTCAGCGTTTTCATGGCCATCCCTCAGGGTTTTCGAAACAAGAGGCATTCAGAGGTGGCTTGCCATTGCCTGCCTCTGCATAGGAACCTTGATGGACGTCCCTAGTGGTCCCCTATCAAAGTACTAACCAGGACCAACTCTGCTTAGTTGCCAAGACTTAGCTGACCGAGACCACCCAAGATGTTTATTTATTTAAATTCACTAGGCTGCTCCGCCCCTTCCAGGCTAGGGGAGGCTTGCTTAAAATACATACACACACACACACACACACACACACACACACACACACACACACACACACACACACACACACACACACACCGTGTTTCCCTGAATATAAGACAGTGTCTTATATTAATTTTTGCTCCCAAAGATGCGCTATGTCTTATTTTCAGGGGATGTCTTATTTTTCTGTGTTCTGTTCATCGGGCATACTTCCAAACAAAAACTTTGCTATGTCTTACTTTCGAGGGATGCCTTATATTTCGCACTTCAGCAAAACCTCTACTACGTCTTATTCTCTGGGGATGTCTTATATTCGGGGAAACAGGGTACATACACACACACACACACACACACACACAAAATCATCTAAAAATTTTAAAACATTTCAGTAAAAGTTCCAATAATTTGCAACTACATTTGTCAAGCTAGGGACACATGTAATGTTCCTGTAAGATGAACTCATACCGTAACAGCCAGATGGAAACGACAAAGAGGAAAACCTCGGAGAAAAGCAGCTGGAGAAAAAAGATATTTCTTTTAAACCCTCTTCTCTCAACCCTTCTCTTCATTTTTTCCAGGCGACTCAGTATTTCTACATGCCGTCTCCTCTCTGGGTCCCATGCCCCCAGCCGTTGATCAGTTACATCCCAACCTACCAGCCCTACACCGTCTACTATGTCGACGTGACCTCGAAATCGCCTGGTCGCCGGAAACCCAACCCGAATCTTGTGAAACGGCTCACCTACCGGGCATCCAAAGCGTGAAGGCGGGGGGAGCTTGGGTAGTCCCGATGGATGATAGATCTTGCCATTCTCTTCATAACACTGTCTTATATGATGTTGGCCTTTGTCTGTGTAGACAAACAGCCAGTAATTTCAGAACCCAATGGCCGTTTTGTTTCCCCCCGCGATAACTGAATCGTAGCGATTCTCCTCAGAAGTATATACAAGTCGGGGAAATCCTGACTGTATCGTAATCTCCTCCTTCCACCCTTGGACATGGAGGAGGGACACTTTTATTCCGTGGTGCTGAAAACAGTGTAGCATTCCTGTTGTGTATTAACCAGCACTTGTCTGTACAAGTCAAACCAGAGGGCAACGGTATCCCATGCTGGGCAGAGGTGAAACTTAGAACTGGACTTCTGGGGGTTTTAACCCTACTCTGGCAGGGAAATTAAGTTTTTAGTATTTGTGGTTGTTTAAAAAGGGGTTCTGTTTTCAAACCTGGTAGAGGGATGAAATTCAATGAAGAAGAACCAGGTTACGGGATTCTTGCCTTCTGTTTTCTCCGCATCCGACTTTCCTTAAAAGGTTTCCTTTTCTGTGACACTGGAATAGAAACAGCAGCTGTGTGTGCTTTTAAAAAAAAAACCCCAAAAAATTCTGACTGCAAGAAAACTTGCTACGGCTTGGATTGTATGTAAATGACTGAAAATGGAGCAAATCTGCATATGGTTGATTTATTTTTCTTCATTGTTTTGGAGTTTGCTAGTCACTGTGGAGCAAAAACCTCACCCAAGCAGCTTCTGTCTTTTTACTAGAAGTAGTCTCTTGTGTTTTTACTGCCATATGGGCTAGAAACCTGCTTTTTTTAAAAACAAGAAAAGAGAGCTAAGATTTTTAGGTTACAACATTCAGGACCTGTTCCCAACTTCTGTGCTTGCACAATGCAATCCCTGGATATACGCAACTCTCAAAATAATACTTAACCTACCTCAAGAGATCTAAAGAAGAATGAAATGAAAGGGTGTTTAAATTTTTAGGGTTTTTTTGAAGGACTTGTTGTTGGGCCAAGTATTATTAATATTGTTATTCGTGTCGATAGTTAATATATATATTGTCTTCTGTAAATAACAATCGGGGATTTTTAATTTATGAAATGACAATACGTGTGTAAATAACATTTTATCTGCGGGCTGGTTTTTAATGCGCCATTGGTAATGCGTCTTGCTTTCTTTTCTTTTTTTTTAAAAAATGGATCTTTTCTATACAAAGAATGAAATATTAAAAATAAATAAAGGACAATGAACAGTAGTAAAAGGATGGAAATTTTCTGTTGGTTAATAGAGGGGGCTATATATTCTGGTCCTGATAACCTTTGTACAATATCGTTTATGTAGAGATTAAAAAGTAGCGGAGCTAGGACACAGCCTTGCTTTACACCTCATTTAATTGATATTTTGTTTGTTAGGGAGCCCATCATACCAACTCTAATCCTAGCCTGGGTGTCTGTATGTACCATATATACTGGCGTATAAGACTACTTTTGAACCCTGGGAAATCATCTGTACAGTCTGGGGTCGTCTTATACGCCGGATACGTAGTCTTATATGGCGAGTATAACCCAAACTCTATATTTTAACTGGGAAAGTGGGGAGGGGGGGGTGTCGTCTTATACACCCAGTCGTCTTATACGCCGGTATATACAGTAATTCACGAAGAAGGAATAACAAACGTTGATCGATTTTTAACTTCGCTAGTTTTGACCAGAGTCTGTTTCTGTCAATTGAATCGAAAGGATGGTTTTGTGCATTTGGGGGCAGAATGGTCAGCAGTGGATAAAAAGACAGGAGTTCTGTGCCTTTTTAAAAAAAGTATTTTGCACGTGGGAAGGTGGAGTTATTACTCTAATGCCATTCATAAGTGAGACATGCGGAAGAACACGGCGATCTCTTCCCTGCTATCTGAAATGGGATCTAGACAAACACTAGGAAGGGAAGAGGATGAAATGCTCACTGGTTAGATGTACTCAGGAAAAGTAATGTCCGGAATAAGGTCTAACAATAGCCCTTCTCACACGTTACAGTGAATGCGCATGCAGTGTTTGCACAGTGTACGTGTAACCTCTATCTCTGGGGCAAAACTTGGAATGAGTTTGAAACAACAAATTTAAAAACAAAACAAAATGGTTTACTTTCTTAACATATTAACATCAAACATCAACATTTAACATCACACTTCAAGGTCCTGTTCAGGTTGCATTTTCAAGTCCTTATTTTTACAGTCTACTGATACTGCCCAGTCCAATTCTTCTTTGCAAGTGGGTTGGCTCCTGAAGACTCCAAGGGCTTGATGAACAGGATTCAACATGATGAAGGTTTCCAGGAGAACTCTCACCCATTACAAACATAAAGACCCTTAACAAGGTGTTAAGGGCTTATACAAATCAAGGTCCAAGTCTGGTAGCCTTGTCTCCTCCAAACTACATGAGCTCTGCAGCCTTCTGCTGCTTTTAGTCTCCACCCCTTTCTGGGTCAACCCATTCTGAGCATGGGGGTTACATACGCTTAATAGTTCTTTGAGGAATTCTCATGCATGTTCAACCCGTGTAAAGCTGAATGTGCAATTGAAGCCCCATGTTTATCCTGGGAATGGTCGCTAGTTTCATTTGTAAAGCAAACATATCTCATTTCTCTCTTACAAACACCAGAGGTGTAGCTAGGGAAAATGGAGCCCAGTGCAAAATCTGAGTTTTGCTGCTCCCCCATGTTTGTGTTTTTTTGTATTTTTTAGTGTTTTTCCAGTTTTCGGCCTGCAGGAGGTGCAGTTTTTAGGCTAGCAGCATCAAAATTTAAGGGTACCTTTAGCAGACTCTCATGATGATACCATCCAGGTTTGGTTCAGGGGGTCCAAAGCTATGGACTCTCAAAGGTGTAGCCTCCATCTATTAGCTCCCATTGGAAACAATGGGGGATGGGGGCACCCCCTCTGGGAGTCCATAACTTTGGACCCCCTGAACCAAACCTCACCTAACTTGGGTGGTGTCATCAGGAGAGTCCCCTGAAAACTTCCTGAAATTTTGGTGCTGCTAGCCTAAAAACTGTGCCCCCTGCAGGCCAAAAACTGAAAAACAGACAGGCTGTTACATGCATTTACTGTAACATATAGAGGTTTTCAAACTGGATGGCCATCTGTCAGGAGTGCTTTGATTGTGTGTTCCTGCATGGCTGGGGGTTGGACTTGATGTCCTTTGTGGTCTCTTCCAACTCTATGATTCTATGATCCCTCTATGTGAACAGGGCTCCTGTCAAGAGCTTATGGGGAAATAGGGCTAGCGCACTGTAGAAGCAGATGCTGAACGAATGGGGAGGGGAAGGGATGTGGATGGAAAGAGCAGATATGGCTGACCTGCTGGAACCACCTGACCTGGTACCATTGCTCTCAGGCCTATGCAAAGCAGGTTCTGACCGTATTGACCTCTTATGTGATCTGTGAGCATAGTGGCGTAGTGGTTAAGAGCAGGTGTACTCTAGCGGGTTTGATTCCCCGCTCTGCCGCCTGAGCTGTGGAGGCTTATCTGGGGAATTCAGATTAGCCTGTACACTCCCACACACGCCAGCTGGGTGACCCTGGGCTAGTCACAGCTTCTCGGAGCTCTCTCAGCCCCACCCACCTCACAGGGTGTTTGTTCTGAGGGGGGAAGGAAAAAAGAGTTTGTCAGCCCCTTTGAGTCTCCTGCAGCAGAGAAAGGAGGGATATAAATCCAACTCTTCTTCTGAACTTTGGATCCTGCGATGAACTAGATAGATGCATGGTTGCTGCATTTTATAAGGGGTGAGCTTGGAAGATCTTAACCTGAGATGCTGGAGAGCAGCTGCCAGTCTGAGAACCTGAGATGCTGGAGAGCAGCTGCCAGTCTGAGAACCTGAGATGCTGGAGAGCAGCTGCCAGTCTGAGTAGACAGTACTTACCTGGATGGACACTTGACACTTGTTGTCTCACCCCTTATAAAATGCAGGATCCATGCATCTGCAAACCCCAGACACTTGTCAGCCAGTCAATCTTTATTACAGGCACAGACCAGCATGGACTAGAGCAGTAGTTCTCAACCTGGGGGTCGCAACCCCTTTGGGGGTCGAACGACCCTTTCCCAGGGGTCGCCTAAGACTCTCTGCATCAGTGTTCTCCATCTGTAAAATGGATAGATGTTGGGGTTGGGGGTCACCACAACATGAGGTACTGTATTAAAGGGTTGCAACATTAGAAGGTTGAGAACCACTGCGCTAGACGTATGGATTTTTTCTCTTATTGGTGCTGATGGAAAGAGCCATCCAGTCACACTGACTTATGGTGACCTTGAGGCTTTCCCCACTACAGAAGGGAGCTAAGGTCGACTCGGTTCCCTTCAGTGGAGGGCGATTCCAGGCTGTCCCCACAGCAACTGAGTTGGCCCCCTGGAACCAAGCTAAGTGGGCGGGATCATCTTGGTGCCTGTTTCGCTCCTCGATCGTGATTGGCGCTTGTGTTACGGTGGGAAATGGGAGCATTCTTTTTTTTCTTTTACAGTTTTTACAGTTACATGCGCTTTCTGCCCGCCACGACTCTCCCGTTCTGTGCATGCCACAAAAGCGGCTCTTGATTGGTTGAATGGATGAGGTGTCGTTTCGATGCTTCCCCACTTCGAAGTTTCGAAGCGGTATCAACCTTGTTCCGGCAGAAAAGTGTAGTTCATAACTGCGACAAGGATGTCGCAGTTCGGGGGAGGGGGGGTGTTGAGACAAAGCAATGTTGAGCTTGGTGGCAGTGGGGATTCACTGAGACGAACCTAGGTAGAAACCAGTTCAACTCTGTCAGTGGGGAAAGCCCCCTTGTAGGGTTTTTGAGACACTGAGACATTCAGAGGGGTTTTGCCATGGCCTGCCTCTGCAGAACTGCCTTGGACTTCCTTGGTGGTCTCGATTCCAAATCTTATCTGGCCAACCAATGAGATCAGGGCAGTTCTTCAGAACTATCTCACCCCACCTATGTCACAAGGTGTCTGTTGTGGGGAGAGCAAAAGAAAGGAGTTTGTAAGCTGCTTTGAGTCTTCTCACAGGAGAGAATGGCAAGGTATAAATCCAAATTCTTCCTCTTCTTCATCATCATCATGATCATCACTGGGTTGAGATTTGGCTGTATCGCTGAGTCTTAATGAAGCCCTTTCCAGATCTGGATCAGGGCTTCTTGCACAGGGGTCAGCAGAGGTGTCATTTCTTCGCTGTCCCTGGTGGGGTTCCTGTATCTGTTTGAGAACTCCAACAGGTGAGTCTCTGCCATTGTATTTCTTAGACAAGAAAAGATGCGCCAGTTAAATTCCTGTTTGCTGGATGACTGATGAAAGCACAGGTTGCCTCTAAAAGTTGGAGGGCAATTGATGATGTTGCCAAATTATACATGAATAAAGGAGTATTGTATTGCCTTAAACCCGCTTGTGGCAATTGGGTCAGCCTCTACCGTTTGTTATAGATCCTTTCCACACAGACCTTTTAAAACGTTTGAGGCAGGAAATAAAACATTTCCTCCATGGAATTCCGCATTGTTTTTACCCCCGTTGGTTCCCGAAACATTGTACTTGCAGTCTCAAAACGTTTTAAATGGATGCCCTTTTAAAACGATTCTTTAGTTGAAACGTTTTCAAAACTGCTTCATTTGCTGCCCCAATCTCTTCAGGACATTTCCCATACCTGTCTGCATTCCCTGAACTGCCTCCAGAACACCATTTTCTCAGCTCGTCCTCCCTTTCCCCTCACCTGGTTTTGGCACATTTCAGCAGAGTTTATTCAGTTTGTGGGATTAATTTTAGATGGATGGAGTGTGGAAGGCACAGAGAATTGCACTGAAATGCCGATTCCCCAACCAACTCAACAAAAGGAGGAAAATCTCATAATGGCAGCCAAGAATCACTTTGAGGGGATGAGTGGGAACATACAAAGTGGTTAAGGGCAGGGGGAGAATTGAAAATATTTTATGTATGATTTATTTTTATAACTACAAAGCTACAAGAATAGTGAACCAGCCACCCTACCAAAAACAGTAAAGAGTAAAGCAATAAAGATTAAAGTGTCACCCTCAATCCTCCCAAACATTACCCCACAACATACTGCGATATTAAAAGTAAGAAAAACAAAGATTACAGATTGAAAAAAAACAAGCATTTTAGAAATGTTTTCAGGGATTTGTGTGGAAAAGGCAAAATTCTGAGTTGAAGTGAGGGCGGGGTGGGGGGTGAATTTATTCATAGTTATAGGCTTGTTTGCTGTATGCAGACTCTTGTCAATGCACAAGTTATAGGGTTAAAACCCAAAGCGGAGTTGGTACCCAGTTGCTTTCGGATAGGAAATCACAGATTAAAATGGGATAACCCAACCCATTTCAGACTGCAGACCCCTTTGGAAATCTGCCATAGTGTGGTACGTGCAGCCCCAAAATGGAGTCATTCGTACAATGGCTGCTGCAGTGTAGCTTCAGTCGCACAGTGAAGATTCTTATGATGATTCCACCAAAGCAATGGGTTTTTAAAAAGAAAAATCTGTCTGTCCAAGCAAATCTCCGACATTCAGTCGAAGGCCTTGCAGGACAAAAGCCCTACCTGACCCCACCCACTTTCTAAAAATGTTTGGCAGACACCAAGAAAGGTATCCATACTGTAGCACCCATGGATACTGCCAGTGGTGGGATCCAAAAATTTTAGTAACAGGTTCCCATGGTGGTGGGATTCAGACTGTGGCGTAGCGCCAATGGGGCTGGGCGGGGCACGACGGGGGCATGGTTGGGCATTCCAGTGGCGGGGCATTCCTGGGTGGGGCATTCCTTGCCACAGCCGCTGCGCCGGTCCTTGGGCGGGAAACGAATGCAGGCAGGCGCAGGCTGCCACGCACGCCGGTGCACCTCCTGCTAGAGTGCTTCAAGTTCTGCGCGCTACTGCTGAGAGGAGGGGCGTAACTAAGGCAAAAATCACGGGGCAAAATCACCCATTAGTAACCCCCTCTCGGCACACACAAATAATTAGTAACCTACTCTCGGGAACCTGTGAGAACCTGCTGGATCCCACCTCTGGATACTGCGTTGAGGACCCCACAATTACAATCTGGGTGAAACAGTAGAGATGCAATTCTGCTTCAGGCCACCAGAGTGGGCTGTTTACTTGCACGTCTATGAAAAGCCTGTAGTTTCTAGACATGTGGTTGTTCCTCAGGGTTTTCATGGCCATTGCAGACTGGGAGATTCTTGGAGATGATATATATGATAATTTAATGTACTACAAAGTTACTCCGAGAGTCTTGTGGTGCAGAGAGGTAAGCTGCGTTATTGCAGCCCAAGCTCTGCAGTTCGATCCCAACAGAAGCCTGCTTCAAGTAGCTGGCTGAACGTTGACTCAGCTTTCCGTCCTTCTGAGGTCAAGTAAAATGCGTATCCAACTTGCTGGGGATACATTCTAAGAATAATAACAAAAACCTGTGCTGAGGCTTGATATCTAATAGGTTTCAGAGGTCAGTGTGCAGAAGTATTTATACAAGTAACAGCACGAAAATTTATTTCATACAACCAAAATTGTTGGCACCAGCAAAAAGGGCTTTCAAAAGTATGCGCAACGGAACAAACTATCTGAATGGTGCTGATACAAGCAAAATTAGGGTAGTGATCACAACAACTTATATAAAAGCAAGAAGCAAACTCCAGATTAGAGTACACTTGCTCTTAGCCACTACGCCACTGCTGCTCTGCTTTCATATAGGGTCCCTAAAACAATCATACTCTAAGTCAAGTTTTGAATCGGGGACTTGCCAACAAGAAGCCTAGCCTGTTAGCTAGCACACTTCGCCCATTTTCTTCCTCCAAAAAGAACTATGCGCAGTTTTAGAAAGCTAGCATGATATCACAGTTAGAGTGTCAGACTAGGATGTGAGAGGCTCAGTTTCGAATCCCCGCTCTGCACAGAAGCTTGCAGGATGACTGTAGGCTGGTCATTCTGAGCCTAACCTACTTCACAGGGTTGTTGTAAGGATAATATGAAGGAGGGGAAATTGCTCTTCTAAGCAGCTTGGGGAGAAATATATCCACAAAAGACCAAGTAACAGGAAGCCCCCATAGGCTTACTTTCCACAGATGATTACAGGGCAATTTGATTAGGATCTACCCTGTTTCCCCGAAAATAAGACATCCCCTGAAAATAAGACGTAGTAGAGGTTTTGCAGAAGTGCTAAGTATAAAGCATCCCCCGAAAGTAAGACGTAGCAAAGTTTTTGTTTGGAAGCATGCCCATCGACCAGAGCATGCAGCTGTGGAGTGGAAAAATAAGACATCCCCTGAAAATAAGACATAGTGCATCTTTGGGAGCAAAAATTAATATAAGACACTGTCTTATTTTCAGGAAAACACGGTAGCTGTAGGGGTTAAGATGTCAGACTAGGATCCAAGAAACCCCAGTTCAAATCTCCACTCTGCCATAGAAGCTTGCTGGGCAACCTTTGGACAGATGAATATTCTCAGTCCTAACCCTGACAAATATTTGAATGGGAGACCTCCAAGGGAGATTGGAGTGTGGCCCAGAGGCAGAGGCGTAGGAAGGGGGGAAAGCGCCTAGTACACTAGTGCGTCCTCCGCCCCTGCCATGCCCCCGAAACGCCCCCCGGAACATCTCTTCCCTTGAAAACCCTACAGGGTGGCTACAAGTCAGCAGATGTGATTTTCTACCACCACACTACGAGCTCTGTTAACCTGGCTCTATCTAGAGTTAAACTTGTGACAGAAGGCCTGTAGATTTTCCCAGCAAACAAGGTGCTATCCTGCCTTGAATATTTTGCAGCCTGCTGCTAACAATGGGATCGATAATGCAGAAAAGGCGATAATAACTATCTTGAACCTGCCAATTGCATTTCAAGGAGGGCCAGGAGGAAAAAACTGGCGGCTTGCAAACTGGGATTACCCTTATCCACCCACATAAAAGAGTCTTTTGTGTTCTTAAAATGACAGTTGTAAAGTAGTTTACTTAGGCAAGATTGTCAAGAACAGGCCCAACTGTTTCATTCCAGGAGGAGGGAAGTCGCTGCTTTGTTCCTTTAAGAAAACAGCTTAATCTGAAGCGATTAGCAGGCGATAAGGTTTATCTAGAGAGCCAGCGTGGTATCATGGTCCAGGCTAAGGAGTGGAGATAGGACTTGGGAAACTGGAGTTTAACTCCCCATTCGGACCATGGAATCCTTGGGCCAGTCACACAGTCTGAGCCTGGCAAACCACCTCTGAAATGTCTTTTGGCTCACAAACCCCACCAGGGGTCGCCCTTAGTCAGCTGTTACTTGATGGCAAAGAAAAGAAGTTTATCTCCCTTGAAAAAGGTTCACCTGCTAAGTCCCTCCATAGCTCATGCAAGGCGCGGATCCCTGCTCGCGTGCGGCTGTTGGGAGTTGCTCATATAATGATCATACCGAACAAAAGAGTGGGACAGACTAGAGTTCACCGCATGCAATTCCACCTAAATTATATCACCGCTAAACTATAAAGATCAATTCCACCAAACCGGCCCATTTAACAAACACCTAGTGATTGCCAATCTCCAGCTGGTGAATGGAGATCTCTTGGAACTATAAACAGATCTCCTTACAAGAGAGTAAAACAGGGTATAAATCCAAATTCTTCTTTTTATTATTTTTCGACCCTAGCTTTGTTACCTGATAGCAGAGGTGGGATTCAGGGGGTCCCGAAGGTTCTGTAGAACCTGTTGTTAAAATTTAAAATATCGCGCGTGTGGCGAATGTTGTTTGTTGGTGTTGGCGTTTTGTCGCTGAGTTAAGGGTTGTGTTAAAGATATTCTTTTTGTGGCGGCGGTCGTTGTTTGGATCCCACGCCATCGGACGCGTTTGTTGAAATGTTTGGATCCCACCTTTGCTGCCTGATAGAATAGGGTTTTGTTAGATTGGATTTATGCTGTGTGGACTGATAATTCTGTGCTGCTGGAAGGACTGCTACTTTTTTGCAGGCCAGCTTTTGTGTCTCTGGCAGCAATCCGGACCCAAAACTTTGTCAGATAACGCCTTCCCCCTTGCTGTATTTCTGCAAGTGTGTAAACTTACCAGAACTTTGTCTGAAGGAGAAGGGGTGGGGGGGACATCTGTTCTCTACCTGCTGAATTTCTGCCAACTATGTGACCTTTGAAAGGCACAGGTAGTCTGGAGAAATTCAGAATGAGGCCATGTGTTTCACAGTAATAATAACAGATTCAATAGGGTCCAAGACCAGCACCTAATTACATCAGTACATTGAAACATAAAATATATAATTTCCCAGCATTAAAAGAGTCCTATACAATTGTTTCAAAAATACAAGTGAAATATCAGGACACTTCTTGGGCTGCCTGGCCTTTCCACAGTTTCCTTACCACGGAGGCCAACCAACCGAATGTTGCCACCTTAAAGGTTACCTCTTGACCCTTATCTGATAACATAGCAGAAAATTAAAAACCTTCTACGTCTCCCTGGAAGACCTTCCACTGTAGGAGCATTCAAGTCTTCCCTTACATCTGTATACATCTTACAGTCAAAAACAACATGTTCAAAGCCAGTGTTGAGAGCCAGCGTGGTGTAGTGGTTAAGAGCAGGTAGATTCTAATCTGGAGAACTGGGTTTGATTCCCCGCTCCTCCACCTGAGTGACAGAAGCTTATCTGGTGAGCCAGATGTGTTTCCACACTCCTACATTCCTGTTGGGTGACCTTGGGCTAGTCCAGGGGTAGGGAACCTGTGGCTCTCCAGATGTTCAGGAACTACAATTCCCATCAGCCTGTGGGGGGGACACCATGCCCCGGAATACCTCAGAACGCCCCCACCAGTGGTGGGATTCAACAGGTTTGCACCACTTTGGCAGAACCGGTTGTTAAAATGGTGCTTGTAAACAACCAGTTGTTAAATTATGTGAATCCCACCACTGGCCCCTGCCCTGCCCCTGCCCTGCCGCGCGCCTGGGGCAAGATGCTCCACCCTGCCCCCTGGCAGCTACGCATCTGTTCAAGAGGTGTGGAGGCTGGAAAATGGATCTTCCAGGCCAAGGTGTAAAGGTCTGGTCTTGTTTGCTTCTATGAGATGCTGGGTGTTTTTTGATGGGGGGGTTGGGGTGGCAACCATATAGGGTTTTTAATGCAACAGAGGTTCGGAGGTGGTTTGCCTGTCTCTGAGAATATGCCCTCAGTATTCTTTGGAGGTCACCCACCCAAATACTAGCCTGGGTCAGGGCTGAGAGTGGGTGACTGTCCAAAGGTCACCCAGCAAGCTTTAATGGTGTTAGTGAGGATTCAGACCTGGGTTTCCCAAGTCCTAGTTTAACACCTTAACCACTACACCACACTGACTATAGTCTGTCTCAGAAAAATATGTTGGTAGGGTTGTATATTCCTCCACCACAGAATCATAGCGTTGGAAGAGACCCTCGGGGATGGGGAGGTATAAAAATCTAACTAACTAACTAATAAATAAATAAATAAACATGCCAGACCTTCTTTGATGTAGAATGCTTAGCCTGGGTCCTAGCGCCTACCTAGCTCTGTTCCCCACAACCTGTTTAAAAAATTGAAAGTAAAAAATACATTTTGGCATTCAGTTCGAACTATAAATGCTTTTGTATCAAAGTACCATGTTCGATAATGCACAAAATAATGGTTTTGACAAAGGCAGCATGTAAAAAATGAATGATAATTCTCATTTTCGTTCGGGACTATATTCTAATGTGGAAGCACCTCATCTGACCATACATCTGACCATATCAACCTCATCACCTCAACTGCTGCACCTCATCTGACCATACTAACATCTTTTTCTGAGACAGAGTATAAAAATTTTATTTTATGTTAAAGTGAGTGAAATCACGATGAGGACAACTTTTGGGTTGCATCATGTTACAGAGAAGCACAGATTCATTTTCACAGGAAACAAGATTTCCCCTATTTACAGAGAACAGCTGACCAATTAAGTCTGAGCAGCCTAAGAGGAGGATGCCAGGCAAGCTTTTTTGCACCAGCTCACAAAACACCTCCCACCACCAGCAAAACATACATGCCTCTCTCCCCACCAACTCTCTTTCCTAATTTTGTCCTCACACCAACCCTATGAGGTAGGTTGTTAGCCTCAGAAAGAGCTCCAAGCCAGTGCAAGTGGGAATTAACTTTTAAGCATGTAAATCTCTCACAAATCACCGCCCCCATCAGAGGTTGGAATAAGAGAGCCCTTCCCCCCAAAAGCAGTTTGAGCAAAGAAAGAAAATCAGAGAGACAACTGTGAGTTGGCTAAAGTGCCTTGGATAGCAGGCTTTCCCCATTTATCTTTGTGGATCTGATGTGGCGTAAATCTGCCACGTTGCAGTAGTGCCTCTACCTGGCTTCATGACTGTCTGCTTTTTGCAAGTCTGTTGCAACCTGGGCAAGTTTTGAAAAGTGAAAAATGAGAATTAGGTTGCCCTCGTAAATTAGCCCACGACCTTCCACACAGGTATATGGTAGCAAAGGCAACTCCGCAGGGTTTTCAAGGTAAGCGAGATTTGGTGGTGATCTGCCATTGCCCATCTCCGTGGGGGTTGAGAAAGTTCTGAAAGAACTGTGACAGGCCCAAGGTCACCCAGCAGGCTGAATGTGGAGGAGCGGGGAAACAAATCCAGCCCATCAGATAAGAATCCATTGCTCATGGGAGGAGTGGGGAATCAAACCCAGATCTCCAGAATAGTGTCCACCATTCTTAACCACTACACCAGTGATGAACATAAGAACATAAGAACAAGCCAGCTGGATCAGACCAGAGTCCATCTAGTCCAGCTCTCTGCTACTCGCAGTGGCCCACCAGGTGCCTTTGGGAGCTCACATGCAGGAGGTGAAAGCAATGGCCTTCTGCGGCTGTTGCTCCAGAGCACCTGGTCTGTTAAGGCATTTGCAATCTCAGATCAAAGAGGATCAAGATTGGGAGCCATAAATCGACTTCTCCATAAATCTGTCCAAGCCCCTTTTAAAGCTATCCAGGTTAGTGGCCATCACCACCTCCTGTGGCAGCATTTTCCAAACACCAATCACACGTTGCGTGAAGAAGTGTTTCCTTTTATTAGTCCTGATTCTTCCCCGCAGCATTTTCAATGAATGCCCCTTGGTTCTAGTATTGTGAGAAAGAGAGAAAAATGTCTCTCTGTCAACATTTTCTACCCCATGCATAATTTTATAGACTTCAATCATATCCCCCCTCAGCCATCTCCTCTCCAAACTAAAGAGTCCCAAACGCTGCAGCCTCTCCTCATAGGGAAGGTGCTCCAGTCCCTCAATCATCCTTGTTGCCCTTCTCTGCACTTTTTCTATCTCCTCAATATCCTTTTTGAGATGCGGTGACCAGAACTGGACACAGTACTCCAAGTGCGGTCGCACCACTGCTTTATATAAGGTCATGACAATCTTTGCAGTTTTATTCTCAATTCCTTTCCTAATGATCCCCAGCATAGAGTTTGCCTTTTTCACAGCTGCCATGCATTGAGTTGACATTCCCATGGAACTATCAACTAAGACGCCCAAATCCCTTTCCTGGTCTGTGACTGATAGCACTGACCCTTGTAGCTTGTATGTGAAGTTTGGATTTTTTGCCCCTATGTGCATCACTTTGCATTTTGCTACATTGAACTGCATTTGCCATTTCATAGCCCACTCACTTAATTTATCAAGGTCCGCTTGGAGCTCTTCGCAATCCTTTGTGGTTCTCACCACCCTACATAATGGCGAACCTTTTTGAGACCAAGTGCCAAAACTGCAACCCAAAACCCACGTATTTATCGCAAAGTGCCAACATGGCAATTTAACCTAAATACTGAGGTTTTAGTTTAGAAAAAATGGTTGGCTCCGAGGCATGCGTTACTCAGGAGTAAGCTTGGTGGTAGTCGGTGGCTTTGCTTTGAAGCAACTGTGCAACTCTTCCAATCAGTGAATCACGACCCTAGGAGGGTTTACTCAGAAGCAAGCCCCATTGCCAGCAACCAAGCTTACTCCCAGGTAAAGGGTCACGCTTTAGTTCTTTGCATGAAAATCAGTGGGGTTTAACAGTGCTTAACAGGGTTACCTACACTGCTTCCCCAAAACTAGGTCTTAGGTTTAATGCTAATAATCGAGCCCAGCGGCCCAGGCCAGCCTAGATGTGGGGGGAGGGGGCACTCCGTTTGCGCGTGCCCACAGAGAGGGCTCTGAGTGCCATTTCTGGCACTTGTGCCATAGGTTCGCCACCACTGCACTACACCATGCTGGCTCTTACATATTTACATAGTCATTTGTTGGCTAAATGGGGAGGTTGGTGGGGCGGGGGGAGGGATTGAATATTGTAAACGTCACCTGGACTCACTGACTCACTGCAGGTGACTTTTACAAGCCCGATTGTCTTTTTAGCATCCCTCGCTAAATGCCTGCCAACAGAAAGCAAACTGATTTTAACATTGCTGTCTCAGGCAAAATAAAAATAAAAATTGCCATACTTCAAGAGAGCAAAAAAGATTAAAATCTTTTGACTCTGCATGTCATACACACTGCAGGAGATTTTTTTGCTTAGCTTTCAAGATCAGATCTAGCTTGGTTTTCTCATATTTCACTTGGGGCCTTTTGCTTTGACTTAGAATGGGAAGCTATGTAAGGATTCTTCTCCATGATGTTCTGGACGGGTAAAGCCTTGAGAAAAATGTACTTAAGATGGAGGTCTGCTCTCCAGTGGTCTCAGATCTTTCACCTCACCTGGTCCTTTTCATCAGGCGATGCTGGGGTTGAACCTACGACCCTCTGCAGGCAAAGCTGAAGCCGTTCCACTGAGCCACAGGCCGTCTGCATGGCTCTACAGAGTCTCAGAGAGATGGGTGCTGTGTGGTTTCCGGGCTGTATGGCCGTGTTCTAGCAGCATTCTCTCCTGACGTTTCGCCTGCATCTGTGGCTGGCATCTTCAGAGGATCAGAGAGATCTCAGAGAGATCTTTCCCATCTCCTACAACCTGATCCTTACTGGAGATGGCAGGGCTTGAACCTGGGACCTTCAGATGCTGTACCGCTGAGCCACAGCCCCTCCCCATCTGTGACCTGAGAGCCAAAAAAGGTCCCCTTTTGCAATCCATCTTCCTTATCAAAGGAAGGTGCTTTCCACCAAGTCAACTCAAATTCACTTAAGCCTTCCCTGAATGGCAACAGGTCTCCAGGTTCCTGGGCAGAGAAAGGTCCCACCCGATCGCAGTGTTTAGAAAACACCCACAAAGAAAGAAGGCTGGAACCAGAACAAATGCAAAATATTTGAAATGGGGAGGGAGACGCCTGCTCCAGGTGTATCAACAGGTACGTCACCCCTTCCGATAGCGCACAATAATAGTGGAGATTGCTTGTCCCTTATCAGTGTCCCGGAGCTATTTGAGGGGACGAACTCGCCTAAGAAAGCTCTGCCCTCAGACACCCAAACGGAAAACAAGTCTATTGTTAATCTCTTTAGCCGCTTACCTCCAGTCGGCCAAACTGCAAATCGGGGACTCTATGCAAGGAATGTCCCATTGTAGACTTGAGCATTCGCCTGCTGCGTGTTGCGTGGGCCGGTGGTAGATTGTTACCCAGCAGCGCCTTCTTGTCTGTTTCTTTGCTTCATTCACATCTAGGGTTGCCAACCTCCAGGGGGTGTCATACAGAGGTGGGATCTAGCAGGTTCTCACAGGTTCCTGAGAGTAGGTTACTAATGATTTGTGTGTGCCGAGAGGGGGTTACTAATGGGTGATTTTGCCACGTGATTTTTGCCTTAGTTACGCCCCTCCTCTCAGCAGTAGCACGCAGAACTTGAAGCAGTCTAGCAGGGGGTGCACTGGCGTGCGTGGCAGCCTGCGCCTGTGTGCATTTGTTTCCCGCCCAAGGACCGGCACAGTAGCTGCGTCCTTGCCACAGCCCCGCCCAGGAAGCCCCGCCCCCAGAATGCCCAGCCACGCCCCCAGAATGCCCAGCCCAGCCCCATTGGCGCTATGCCACAGTTTGAATCCCACCACCATGGGAACCTGTTACTAAAATTTTTGGATCCCACCACTGGTGTCATATCATGACCCCACAAAGTTTAACGATTACATCCAACTGCTCATAGATCCCTGACAGCTGTTCCAATAGGTCCTAATAAAAACTCTAGACAACTGATTTCAGATGCAGCACAAATTCCCAGCTACTACATCATTGATTAGGACTGAATTCAGGCCGAACCAGTATTAAAACAGCCCATTATTTAAATGACAAAATGTGCATAAACAACAAAAACAGCTTTACCAGTTGAATAGCTGGCTGGTGAATTAACATCAGTTCCTAAGGCCATATGTAATCACTTAACTATCGTACCAATGTGATATATTGATGACGTTTGCGATATGCAGAAACAACAGGGAAGAAAGCTTGACCAGTTGAATAGATGACTGGCCAGTTAAAAAGTATCTGACAAATTAACATGATATCCTAGGGCTAAACACAGTCACTCAGATATCATAATGACAGTATCTTTTTTGTTTGGTGATCTTCACCGTGTTTTTCTGTTTTTTGTTTGCAACCTCCTCCAGGGACAGAGTGACGGGGAACTGTGCCCTAGGCACGCATTCGTGCTGCGCCCTTCCACGCCCCTGTCTACCCCTGCCACGTCCCGGAACGCCCTCGCCACACCCCCGTACTGGCACAAGCCCGATGCATCATGCCCCACCTGGCCCCCTGGGAGCTACGCCATTGACCTTCTCTCTTGAAATTTCCAAGCAGCAGAGATCAGTTAACCTGGAGAAAACAGCACAACCAAAATAAAATGTTTTGAGGCAGGAAATGAAATGTTTCTTCCATGGAGTTCCACATGTTTTTTTCCCCAACGCATTTTATTTTCAACCTGGAAACGTTTAATTCGCATCCTCTTCTTTAGCAATTCTTTTGCGGAAATGTTTTCACAGCTTTTTCACTTGCTGTGCATATCTTTTTTTTAAAAGCCTCTCTGCAGTCCCCGGACCTTCTCCTTGGAGCCATTTTCTGTGCTCATTCTGGCTGCCTTGCCTGTCAATTTTGCAAGTTCTGGCCTTTTTGTTTAATTTTTCAGGGTCACTTCTTTGAACCGCACAGGCTGATGCAAATCGCAGCACGAAGCACTAGAGCATCGAATCCACACAGAGGTAACAAAATCCAGAATGAACACACAATGGTATCCAACAATCGTTTGGAGGATGAGGGGTGGGCAGGGATTGAGAACGTTTTGTAAACTTTTTGCAAACATTCGAAGTGAGTTGTGTGGAAATGGACATAGTCCAATCACCCCTATTGCTCAGTTGGCCTTGTTTCACTCAAGACCCTTCCCCTCCCCTTCCTTGCATGCCACCCCTCACTCCCCCTCCCTTGCATGCCACTCCTCCCTTCCCTTCCCTTGCATGCCACCCCTCCCCCCTCCGCCAGGGTGGGTGGGCCATGTCCAGATGCTGGGCCCCCTTCCTCCCCTCCCTCCCTTGCATGCCACCCCTCACTCCCTCCCCTTTCCCACTCCCCTCTCCTTGGATGCCACCCCTCCCTCCCCTAGTTTGCTGCACCCTTATGGTTCTGGTGTGGATTTCTCTAAAGAACAGCACAATTCTGAGCAGAGGTTCACCTGCCTAAAGCCATTGGCTAAGAACTGCAGTCTGGGCCTCTGGCTCACTGGGAAATTTCCTGTTGGGCTCTGGCCCCACCAGTGTCCCAGAGCAAGTCAGGCCAAGTGGCAATTTTACAAGGACCACACAAGCCAGCTCTGGACGGTGGCAACTATAACAGGTACAGGCTCACTCAGCCATACCTGAGAAAAGCAGCACTGCTTGATCCAAGATCAAAATCCGTGCACACACATCCTGTTGTAAGCTTTATAGAAATGAATGAATATAGTTTAATACGCCCAAAGGCCAGGAAAAAAAAAGGAGAAAAGAAAGGAGAAAAACAGCAATACACATCCCTAACAGCAGAGTCGAATAATTATTAGGCAATTAACTAGTTGAACAAATATTTGACTTTCAGCTCATACCCTAAGTAGGATCTTACGTTTATTATAAGCTAATGCACAAATCCTCTGAATGCACAGATCCTCTGAAGATGCCAGCCACAGATGTAGCCGAAACGTCAGGAGAGAATGCTGCTAGAACACAGCCATACAGCCCGGAAACCACACAGCACCCCAGTGATTCCGGCCGTGAAAGCCTTCGACAATATAATGCACAAAAACTTTGTGCTACCTGATGAGAGATGGTTACATCCTTGTCCTCTAACAAAATTTTCCTAATCTCTTGATCAGGATCCTTTGCAATTATCAAGCATTTGACAGCTTTCAAGAAGGGTTGGGACGTACAGATGGCGTCAGAGGGCTAAAAGAACATCTTCACCTGTTAACAGGTGGATTTGGAAGGCCAGGGGTGACTGCCCCATCATTCCAGCCTTCTGTCAGGAAGGAGACAAGTTGTTTCTTTGCTCGACCTCCTGTGCATGGTTTTAGAAAAAGAGAAAAAAGGACAGAGAGGTACAGTCAAATTCTTCCTCAAAAGTGAGAATCAGGATTAGAACTGGGATCCTTGCATTCAGGAGCAAGAGGAATGCGCTCTGAGAATAAAAAAAGGAAATCTGTGGTGCAAGGACAGGGGAGTGAGAGAGTAAAATAAGTGTGTGAGAGAGAGAGAGAGAGAGAGAGAGAGAGAGAGAGAGAGAGAGAGAGAGAGAGAGAGAAAGAAAGAAAGAAAGAAAGAAAGAAAGAAAGAAAGAAAGAAAGAAAGAAAGAAAGAAAGAAAGAAAGAAAGAAAGAAAGAAAGAAAGAAAGAAAGAAGGTTCAAATATTTGGTGGGGACTGAAAATCTCCAGGATTTACAACCAATCTCCACACTACAGAGATCAGGTCCCTGGGAAGATATTGCTGTTTTGGAGGGTGGACATTGGCCCCTTCCGCACGTGCAGAATAATCCACTTTCACAAGTGTTTGCAAGTGGAATTTGCTATTCCACGCAGCTGCACAGTGGATTGAAAGTGGGTTGAAAGTGCATTATTCTGCATGTGCCGAAGGGGCCATAGTGGCGTTATTCCCTGCAGAAGGAAGTCTTTCCCCTTCCCGAATCCTGCCCTCTCCAGTCTGCACCCCCGAGCCTCCAAGAATTTCCCGGTCCGGAGCTGCCAACCGTAATCCCCGAGACTCGTTACAAAACCACAGATCTGAACCGGCTAATTAGCTCCACTGCCTTGCAAATCTGGCAAAGAATTTTAATAGGCAGATGGAAACATTTAACAATCTTCTGTTGGCAGAGCTCCTATACCTGGCAAATAGAAAGGTGGCAAGTGGAAATGTTTTTTTCTCACCTGCCAGGAGACACTTCGTTCGCTCATTTATTTTGGGGAGGGTCGCAGCAATGGAAGGAATAAGACATTTTGGGGTGGAGAGGGTTGGACTGCCTTCTAACAGACCACACTTTTCAAATAAGAAAGAGTGGCTATTAATTGTTCAGGCTGGGCTGTTTTACCTGCGTGAACAATCTAACTTGAACAGGTAAACCTTTTCCCAGCGTGGAGATGGAATAACCGTAGAAGCTTCATCTGTAGAATTTCTGCCTGCCAATTAATTATAAAAAGCCCAGGAACATTGTGAAACATCTTATAGTAAGCAGCTTGATAATTCCAGGTACAGGAGAGAATTTACATTGTTAGGATATAATGTACTCCCTTCTGCTATCCTGGAGACTAAGTACAAGAAGAAGCCAATAGAAGAAAGTACATGAGATGAGAATGTAGCATCTTTTGAAGAAGAAGAAGAGTTTGGATTTATACCCCACCTTTCTCTCCTGTAAGGAGACACAAGGTGGCTTACAACTCCTTTCCCCTCCTCTCCCCACAACAGACACCTTGTGAGGTAGGTGGGGCTGAGAGAGTTACAAAGAACTGTGACTAGCCCAGGGGTAGGGAACCTGCGGCTCTCCAGATGTTCAGGAACTACAATTCCCATCAGCCCCTACCAGCATGGCCAATTGGCCATGCTGGTAGGTGGGGGTGGGGGGGGGGGGGGGTGGGGGGGGGGGGGGGTGGGGGGGGGGGGGGGTGGGGGGGGGGGGGGGTGGGGAGGGAGGTGGGGTGGGGGGGGGGGGGGGTGGGGGGGGGGGGGGGTGAGGGGGGGGGGGGGTGGGGGGGGGGGGGGGTGGGGGGGGGGGGGGGTGGGGGGGGGGGGGGGTGGGGGGGGGGGGGGGTGGGGGGGGGGGGGGGTGGGGGGGGGGGGGGGTGGGGGGGGGGGGGGGTGGGGGGGGGGGGGGGTGGGGGGGGGGGGGGGTGGGGGGGGGGGGGGGTGGGGGGGGGGGGGGGTGGGGGGGGGGGGGGGTGGGGGGGGGGGGGGGTGGGGGGGGGGGGGGGTGGGGGGGGGGGGGGGTGGGGGGGGGGGGGGGTGGGGGGGGGGGGGGGTGGGGGGGGGGGGGGGTGGGGGGGGGGGGGGGTGGGGGGGGGGGGGGGTGGGGGGGGGGGGGGGTGGGGGGGGGGGGGGGTGGGGGGGGGGGGGGGTGGGGGGGGGGGGGGGTGGGGGGGGGGGGGGGTGGGGGGGGGGGGGGGTGGGGGGGGGGGGGGGTGGGGGGGGGGGGGGGTGGGGGGGGGGGGGGGTGGGGGGGGGGGGGGGTGGGGGGGGGGGGGGGTGGGGGGGGGGGGGGGTGGGGGGGGGGGGGGGTGGGGGGGGGGGGGGGTGGGGGGGGGGGGGGGTGGGGGGGGGGGGGGGTGGGGGGGGGGGGGGGTGGGGGGGGGGGGGGGTGGGGGGGGGGGGGGGTGGGGGGGGGGGGGGGTGGGGGGGGGGGGGGGTGGGGGGGGGGGGGGGTGGGGGGGGGGGGGGGTGGGGGGGGGGGGGGGTGGGGGGGGGGGGGGGTGGGGGGGGGGGGGGGTGGGGGGGGGGGGGGGTGGGGGGGGGGGGGGGTGGGGGGGGGGGGGGGTGGGGGGGGGGGGGGGTGGGGGGGGGGGGGGGTGGGGGGGGGGGGGGGTGGGGGGGGGGGGGGGTGGGGGGGGGGGGGGGTGGGGGGGGGGGGGGGTGGGGGGGGGGGGGGGTGGGGGGGGGGGGGGGTGGGGGGGGGGGGGGGTGGGGGGGGGGGGGGGTGGGGGGGGGGGGGGGTGGGGGGGGGGGGGGGTGGGGGGGGGGGGGGGTGGGGGGGGGGGGGGGTGGGGGGGGGGGGGGGTGGGGGGGGGGGGGGGTGGGGGGGGGGGGGGGTGGGGGGGGGGGGGGGTGGGGGGGGGGGGGGGTGGGGGGGGGGGGGGGTGGGGGGGGGGGGGGGTGGGGGGGGGGGGGGGTGGGGGGGGGGGGGGGTGGGGGGGGGGGGGGGTGGGGGGGGGGGGGGGTGGGGGGGGGGGGGGGTGGGGGGGGGGGGGGGTGGGGGGGGGGGGGGGTGGGGGGGGGGGGGGGTGGGGGGGGGGGGGGGTGGGGGGGGGGGGGGGTGGGGGGGGGGGGGGGTGGGGGGGGGGGGGGGTGGGGGGGGGGGGGGGTGGGGGGGGGGGGGGGTGGGGGGGGGGGGGGGTGGGGGGGGGGGGGGGTGGGGGGGGGGGGGGGTGGGGGGGGGGGGGGGTGGGGGGGGGGGGGGGTGGGGGGGGGGGGGGGTGGGGGGGGGGGGGGGTGGGGGGGGGGGGGGGTGGGGGGGGGGGGGGGTGGGGGGGGGGGGGGGTGGGGGGGGGGGGGGGTGGGGGGGGGGGGGGGTGGGGGGGGGGGGGGGTGGGGGGGGGGGGGGGTGGGGGGGGGGGGGGGTGGGGGGGGGGGGGGGTGGGGGGGGGGGGGGGTGGGGGGGGGGGGGGGTGGGGGGGGGGGGGGGTGGGGGGGGGGGGGGGTGGGGGGGGGGGGGGGTGGGGGGGGGGGGGGGTGGGGGGGGGGGGGGGTGGGGGGGGGGGGGGGTGGGGGGGGGGGGGGGTGGGGGGGGGGGGGGGTGGGGGGGGGGGGGGGTGGGGGGGGGGGGGGGTGGGGGGGGGGGGGGGTGGGGGGGGGGGGGGGTGGGGGGGGGGGGGGGTGGGGGGGGGGGGGGGTGGGGGGGGGGGGGGGTGGGGGGGGGGGGGGGTGGGGGGGGGGGGGGGTGGGGGGGGGGGGGGGTGGGGGGGGGGGGGGGTGGGGGGGGGGGGGGGTGGGGGGGGGGGGGGGTGGGGGGGGGGGGGGGTGGGGGGGGGGGGGGGTGGGGGGGGGGGGGGGTGGGGGGGGGGGGGGGTGGGGGGGGGGGGGGGTGGGGGGGGGGGGGGGTGGGGGGGGGGGGGGGTGGGGGGGGGGGGGGGTGGGGGGGGGGGGGGGTGGGGGGGGGGGGGGGTGGGGGGGGGGGGGGGTGGGGGGGGGGGGGGGTGGGGGGGGGGGGGGGTGGGGGGGGGGGGGGGTGGGGGGGGGGGGGGGTGGGGGGGGGGGGGGGTGGGGGGGGGGGGGGGTGGGGGGGGGGGGGGGTGGGGGGGGGGGGGGGTGGGGGGGGGGGGGGGTGGGGGGGGGGGGGGGTGGGGGGGGGGGGGGGTGGGGGGGGGGGGGGGTGGGGGGGGGGGGGGGTGGGGGGGGGGGGGGGTGGGGGGGGGGGGGGGTGGGGGGGGGGGGGGGTGGGGGGGGGGGGGGGTGGGGGGGGGGGGGGGTGGGGGGGGGGGGGGGTGGGGGGGGGGGGGGGTGGGGGGGGGGGGGGGTGGGGGGGGGGGGGGGTGGGGGGGGGGGGGGGTGGGGGGGGGGGGGGGTGGGGGGGGGGGGGGGTGGGGGGGGGGGGGGGTGGGGGGGGGGGGGGGTGGGGGGGGGGGGGGGTGGGGGGGGGGGGGGGTGGGGGGGGGGGGGGGTGGGGGGGGGGGGGGGTGGGGGGGGGGGGGGGTGGGGGGGGGGGGGGGTGGGGGGGGGGGGGGGTGGGGGGGGGGGGGGGTGGGGGGGGGGGGGGGTGGTAGGGGGGGGGGGGGGGGGGGGGGGGGGGGGGGGGGGGGGGGGGGTGGGGTGAGGGGGGGGGGGTGAGGTTTAGGGGGGGGGGGGGGTGGGGGGGGGGGGGTGGGGGGGGGGGGGGGGGTGGGGGGGGGGGGGGGGGGGGGGGGGGGGGGGTGAGTGTCCGCTTGGCATGTAGAAGGTTCTGGGTTCAATTCCTGGCATTTCCAGTTAAACATCAGGTAGGAGAAGATGGGAAAGACTTGGGCCGGAAACTCTGGGGAGCTGCTGCCACTCTGAGTAGGCAATGCTGACTAAGGGGCGAACTCCCTGAGTTCAGTATTAATAAGACCAGTTTTCAAAGCAAAAACAGCTTTGAAAACTGGTCGTATTTAACCGAATTCAGTATAAGGCAGCATCATGTGTTCATGAGAATAATTTCTGAATTAAGCTTGACAGTCTAAAATGATCAGAGAGCAGCAATGGCATTGTGGTTAAGAGCAGATGCACTCTAATCTGGAGGACCGGGTTTGATTCCACTTGAGCTGTGGAGGCTTATCTGGGGAACTAGATTAGCCTGTGCTCTCCAACACATGCCAGCTGGGTGACCTTGGGCAAGTCACAGCTTTACAGAGCTCTCTCAGCTCCACCCACCTCACAGGTGTTTGTTGTGGGGGGGGGGAGGGAAAGGAGATTGTAAGCCCCTTTGAGTCTCCTTACAGGAGAGAAAGAGGAGGGGGTATAAATCCAAACTTTTCTTCTCTTCATCCTTGTATCAAACCCACACTTGTTGGTAAATGATTGTTTCCTGTGAGCTAGGGTTGGAATGAAATTCACCACCGTCTTCTGATTTTGTGACTCCAATTGGGCAGGTAAAATTTCAGGTCCAGTGTTTGTTGTGCGTGTGAGTTTCCAAGAAATGTCTAGCAGGCTGACTTGGTGACCCTGATTTGACCAGGCTCAACTTGCATAGTTTATGTTTCTGGGTTTTTAAAAGTTCAAAATGGTTAACAGCTCTTGCTAGTCTGGCAGGCACAACAGATGAACTGTCACAAACTGACAACTCTGCCCGCTATCAGATAGTAGAGCCCATTGTTTCTCCGTTTTCCTGTACTGTCAAATAGCAAATACCCTTGGGCATTATACATCAAATGCAGTCATAAATCTAAATCACATTGCAGGATGTCAAATACATATATCGCTTCCAGGATATTCAATGTGTCAAATCTCTGATGTGGAAATATTTTATGTTCAGGGGAGTTCGTGTGTGTGTGTGTGTGGGGGGTTATCCTGGAGGGCCAACAACATGGCTTAGACCAGTGGTGGTGAACCTATGGCACAGGTGCCAGAGGTGGCACTCAGAGCCCTCTTTGTGGGCACACGCAAACAGAGTGCCCCCCCCCCCCCCCACACATCTAGCCTGGCCTGGAACCGCTGGGCTCGATTATTAAACCTAAGACCAAGTTTTGGGGACACAGTGTAACCCTGTTAAATGCTGTTAAATCCCACTGGTTTTCAGGCGAAGAACTAAAGCGTGATCCTTTACCTGGGAGTAAGCTCAGTTGCTGGCAATGGGGCTTGCTTCTGAGTAAACCCTCCTAGGGTCGTGATTCACCCGTTGGAAGAGTTGCACGGTTGCTTCAAAGCAAAGCCACCGACTACCACCAAACTTACTCCTGCATTACGCACGCCTCGGAGCCAACTGTTTTTTCTAAACCACAACCTCAGTATTCAAGTTAAATTGCCGTGTTGGCACTTTGCAATAAATAAGTGGGTTTTGGGTTGCAATTTGGGCACTCGGTCTCTAAAAGGTTTGCCATCACAGGCTTAGACTGAGGTTGCCTCTTGGCATTGGTACTCAACGATTGACTGCCTTTGGACCTGGAGGTTCCCTTTAGTCACCATGGCCAACAGGCACTAATTGACCATAAATCTGCTAATCCCCTTAATGCTTGTGGCCACTGCTACCTCCTCTGGTAGTGAATTCCACATTTTAATCCTGCACTGGATAAAGAACTATTTCCTTTTGTCCCTCCTGAATCTGTTGCTCCTCAGCTTCACGAGGGGCCCCGAGTTCTCGTGTTTTGAGAAAAGGAGAACAAGGAGGAGTAGCCACTGTCCACTGTCCTTGTTAGATGTATTTTTGTGCCCAGCAGCACCTGCTGCGTTCAGTTTCCACGTTCCTGGAAGCCTCCAAAACCAAACTGGCGTGCCAAGCGAAATGGTTCAGAGTGAATGAAGGCACGCACAATGGGTTAAAGTCTGGAGGAACACTCGCAAGGTCACAAATAGTGCGGGGCTGTGGCTCAGCGGTAGAATGGCTGCTTGGCACGCAGAAGGTCCCAGGTTCAAACCCTGCCATCCCCAGTTAAAAAGGACCAGGCATTTGGTGATGGGCTTGAGCCCCGGAGAGTCGCTGCCAGTCGGAGCAGTCAATACTGACCTTAACAGACCAAGCGCCTGACTCAGTAGAAAGCAACTTGATGCGTAATCACCCTGCACAAAGGAGAGGAGGGCATTGCAAACTTGAATCAGCGGGGTGTGTGGGTACGAAGATGGGGCTTGCCCAAGATTTTGGCATCTGGTTTGGAAAATCCAAGTGGTGCCCATCCCTCTCTGAAACCTGTAATAACAAATAACTTACCATTTGTCTGTCTGTGCTCCTTCACCATCCAAGGAAATACTTGCCAGTTACTGAATTGGCCCTGAATGGAAGTCAAGTGGTAGGGCTCTGTAGCCTAGATCAAGAGAGGGCTTGCAAATTTGGACCGGGACGTAGCAGCCATCAGCACCAACTAGAACAGTGGTGGCGAACCTATGGCACGGGTGCCAGAGGTGGCACTCAGAGCCCTCTCTGTCGGCACACGCAAACAGAGTCACACCCCCCCACACACAGACATCCATCTAAGCTGGCCTGGGCTGCTGGGCTCAATTATTAGCATTAAACCTAAGACCTTGTTTTGGGGAAGAAGTGTAGGTAACCCTGTAAAGCGCTGTTAACGCCCACTGATTTTCATGCAAAGAACTAAAGCACGATCCTTTACCTGGGAGTAAGCTCAGTTGCTGGCAATGGGGCTTGCTTCTGAGTAAACCCTCCTGGGTCATGAGGATTCACCCATTGGAAGAGTTGCACAGTTGCTTGAAAGCAAAGCCACTGACTACCACCAAGCTTACTTTTGAGTAAGGCACGCCTCGGAGCCAACTGTTTTTTCTAAACTAAAACCTCAGTATTCAGGTTAAATTGCCATGTTGGCACTTTGCAATAAATACGTGGGTTTGGGGTTGCAATTTGGGCACGCGGTCTCAAAAAGGTTCACCATCACTGGCCTAGATCAAGAGAGGGCTTGCAAATTTGGACCGCAACGTAGCAGCCATCAGCACCAACTAGAAGCAGCTGTGACATACCCAAGACTGTGCTCTAACACCCTGGATTATTTAACCCCAAGTAACTACTTCCATCTGAACCCTTCCTCGCAATCCCTTTGCAGTTTATTTTGTACATTTTTTATTCTGCCTCCTCCAGCGTGGTGTACTGGTTAAGAGCAGGTGGGTTCTAATCTGGAGAACCGGGTTGATTTCTCACTCCTCCACCTGAGTGGCGGAGGCTTATCTGGTGAACTCTCTCAGCCCTACCTTACTCACAACGCGTCTGTTGTGGGGAAAGGAAGGGAAAGGAGCTTGTAAGCCACCTTGAGTCTCCTTACTGGAGAGAATGGTGAGGTATACACCCAAACTCTTCTTCTTCTTCCTCCAGGAAACCCAGAGAAGTTATATGTGGTTCTCCCCTTCCCCCAGCTTGTCCTCCTCACAACTATCCTGTGAGGTAGGAGAGGCTGGGAACGACTCCCAACACCCAGTGAGTTTCAGAACAAGTGTGGATTTGAACCCGGCTCTCCTGAATCCTACTCCAGCTAACCATTATGAACGCTGTCTCTAAAAGATAGTTTCAGGGGACAGCTGTGTTGGTCTAGAGTAGAACAGCTAGATTTGAGTCTAATAGCACGTTAAAGACCAGCATTTTTGAGGGGATAAGATTTTGACAATCAAAGTTCTGACGAAGCGAACTTTATTTCTTGAAAGATTATACTCAAAATCTTGTTGATCTGGATTCAAGCTTAGCAGTCTCTGAAAGGGAGAAACGAGACATCACCTTTTACCATGATGCTCTTCTTGGTTAGAATTATTCTCCCAAACCCAGCTTTCCTTGAACTCTTTTAATGGTCACCCTGTCCCTTACCAAAACAAGCCTCAAACTGAAATTAATATGTATTCTTCCTCACAAATTTCTGAAAACGTTTGTAAAATGTTTTCAATCGCCCCTTTTGTTCACACTCACCCCCCCTTCCTGGCTGTTTTGTCACCCCCCCCCCTTTTTAAGTTTGGGGTGTAATTGATGCTTCAATGCTTCACAGACTCATGCTATGTTTGCTACTCCTCGTATACTTGATGCTTTGAAGATCACCCCCCTGAAATAAAAGAACAGTTAGCTAAATGCTGCAAATAAACAGGCGATGGGGAATGGAGTGAGCTCAGAAAATGGCGCCCAGGAGGAAATTCAGGGAAGCAGAGAAACGTGGGGAACATCGTCAATAAATCGCACAGCAACTGAAGACGTTTTCAAAATGTTTCAGCCAGAGAATCACCTTCAAAGGGGATTCATTTGAAATTATTTGAGGCTGGGGGAAAAAAACATTTAAGGCTAAAACAATGCAGAACTCCTTGAAGGAAATGTTTTATTTCCTGCCTCAAAACATGTTAAATGAATAGTGCAGGAAGGATCTTTGTGTGTCCTTCTCCTGCAACAGTGGTTGATGACTCCCTTGGATCACATTTCAGACTGTAAACTCCTTGGGACAGGTCCTTTGATGGAACCGTGCCCAAGGACCTGCTTTGAAAGAAAGATCTATAATGCAGGGAAAAGATTAGTACCTTAAAGATCCACAAGGGCCGAATCCCCACCGAGAAATTAAATATGGATACATCCTGGTTTCAGAAGAAACAGTACCTTTTCATCGCGGTTTCTCCCTCCCCACTCCACTGAAGACCTCAGATGTCTATCTGAGATTCAAGCAGTGTGACACTCCCCTTGAACGCACGATCTGCTCGGCGGGCGTGTTTTTCCTCGTCCTGATTGGCTGCCGTGTTGTGTTGAGGCAGGACCTTTTAAACTTTTTTTCGCAAGCAGAAATGTAAGGAGGTTACTATGTCACGATGTGGCGGCAGCCGATTTGATTGACTATCGGGTCAGAGCGGAAACATTACTCCGCCCCGATGGAAAATTCATATTTTTTTTCACTTTAACGTCCCAACGTTGCCACATGTGAACAATATTTAATAAGTGTTGTCCCATAGTAATGTGGCATTGTGGCAACGTTGCCACGCCCACCACACGGCAAAAAAAAGGGAGTGACGTGACGCCTTTCCAACCCACTGCGCTCTGATTGGCTGGAAATACGTCACGTCACTCCCAACAGTGCGAAAACAAACACATTCGACTCCTGTTTCTCTCCTTGGCTTCAGTTGTGTTTTTTCAAAAGGTTCACATGGGCCCTTTCCCCACTTACCGTTTGCTGCGCGCTACTGCCCCTCAAATAAGCGATGGTCAGCGGTGCTCCTGAGTCAGGGAAGAACAAGCCACTGTAGCCCTTTCCCCCCCACTTACGTTTGCTTGCAGCTACTGCCCCAAACTAGCGCGTGGTCCAGCAGTGCTCCCAGGCCAGTCAGGCGGTTAGCGCGGCCGACTCTAACGCTCGCGATCCCTTCAGCTGTCACTTTCTCCGATGCTGAATAACACTTCTGATCGCCCGACTCAGCATCACACGATCCCAGCGTCATTTCTGATACTGGAAGAAATGGCAGACTCTGATCTGGCCCGAGGGGCAGTAGGGGAATGACCAGCGCGAGATCATGCGCTCAGCTGGGAGTAGTGGCGAGGAAATCGAAATAGTGGGGGAAAGGGCGTGCGACCCAGCCCGAGCGAAATAAGCATTCTCAGCGTAGCTACAGGAGTGGTCGGACGCCGAGGCCAAATGCATTAAAGTGGGGAAAGGGCCGTGAATGCAGGTTCTGGAAAAACCCGTGATGAGAGGTGGAACGAGTGAGAGAACCACAATGAAGACGTGTTCGGCATCTAAGCAGTGAGGAGTCCTTGCTCAAACTGAATTTTTTGCTGTGATTACCGTGTGTTTCATTGACGGTGGGGATTCAGCCAAGATTTCCAGAACTGTCAGTATTCAAGAATCAACGGTCCCTTCATCAGATACAAGTAGCAATAAGATTGTCAGACTTGGACCAGTGAGAGCTGGGGTCAAATCTCTGCTTGCCCTGAAACGTACATGGTGATCTTTGACCATTCTCTCTCTCTCAGCCTAAACTACCTCACAGGGCTGTCATGAAGAGAATGAAATAACCAGAAATGCTGCCTTGATCTGGAAGAGGGGCAAGATAAAAATGCCCCACATACATAATATAGAAAGTCCCAGGTTCGAGTCCTGACATCTCTGGCTAAAAGGATCTTGGGAGACAAATGCTGGGGAAAGATCCTTCTGCACCCATGTAGACAAGCCTGTCCTTATTTCTATTCCATTCTATTGATATTGATTAGATATCGATCAGATTTGGATTGATATTTTATTAGGACCTATCTTCCTTGGTTAACCACCAGGTGGTGAATAAAAGGATTAAAAGGTCAGGGGATAGTGTTTTATTGGGATTTTAGAGTATATGAATTCTTGAGTGCTTTAATAAACTTGAGTGTGAGCTGAGCCAACTCCGGGTCAAGAGGGGGCAGTATAAAGTCTAATAAACAAACCAAGAGTTTGGATTTGTACCCGGCTTTTCTCAACCGTAAGTAGTTTCAAAGTGACTTACAAACTCCTTCCCTTCCTTTCGCACAACCTTGTGAGGTAGGTTGGGCTCAGAGAGTTCTGAGAGAACTGTGACTGGCTCAAGGCCACCCAGCAGGAATGTAGGAGTGGGGAAACAAATCAGGTTCACCAGATAAGAGTGGGCTGCTCATGTGGAGGAGTGGGAAATCAAACCCGGTTCTCCAGAATTAGAGTCCACCTGCTCATAACCACTTAAGGCAGTCTCCTTCGTTCACACTTTCTCTTCCCTCGGGGCCTCAGTTCCCTGTCTGTTGAAAAGAAAACAGAATGACTCACTCTCTGCAAGTGTCATCATGAGTATGAATAAGGGCTCTGGTAAGGCCCTTTGCATTTCCCAAGTGTTGTGTATTAATAACCCTTTTACAACACAACTCAAGGCTATGCTTAAAGAAGCTGGCTCTGACTCATCTCCTGCCAGGCAGCCATTGTGGTAATGCCCTCGCCTTCTCCACGGGTTTCTGATAGTGCCCCACCTACTCTCCATTCCTCCAGCTCCCAGCAGATGTTTGGGGATGGTTAGAAAAGGGTGTGTTTTTGTGTGTCTGTCGCAGAGGGGAACTTCTAAAGCCAGAGGCGAGCCAGATCCCTTGGAAGTCACCGTTTTAGCTCTGGAGGCCTTGTTCCATAATTTTGAGGTTTCACATGAATACAGGCAACAAGCTGTAGTGTAGTGGCTAAGAGTGGTAGGCTGTAATCTGGAGAACCGGGTTCGATTCCCCACTCCTCCACACAACTGGCAGACTCTAATGTGGAGAACTGGGTTTGTTTCCCTGCTCCTCCCCATGAAGCCTGTTGGATGATCTTGGGCTAGTCACAGTTCTTTCTCAGCCTCACCTACTTCACAAGGTGGTTGTTGTGGGGAGGGGAAGCGAAGGCATTTGTAAGCCACTTTGAGACACCTTAATGGGAGAGAAAAGAAGGGTAAGAATTTAATTCCCTCTCTTCTTCTTCTTCTTCTTCTTCTTCTTCTTCTTCTTCTTCTTCTTCTTCTTCTTCTTCTTCTTCTTCTTCTTCTCTTCTTCTTCTTCTTCTTCTTCTTCTTCTTCTTCTTCTTCTTCTTCTTCTTCTTCTTCTGTGGTAGATGACCCCTCCATGTTGGTTTTATTCTGTTACTCTTCTTTTCCAGCACATTTTTAAACATTGCTCCCTCTCCCCCTGCATTTGGGCTTCCTTGGTGTGTGGCTCCACGTCTTGCAGTACCCATTTTGTGGTCTGCTCCACCCATCTGGCAGCTAATTTGTGGTTGCGCCCACTGCCTTGTGCTAGTGGGCTCAAAAAAAAATTGGGGGCACCTGCAGTAGACTAGGCTGGGCTTGACTGGCCAATGTGGTCTTCATAGAAGATTGCCACCTCATATTAAAAAGGGAAGAATCGGTGGAAGGAATAACCAGAAAGTTCAATAAACTCTGTTTTCTTGTTGCTGCAGATTCTTTTTCCCTTTTGAAAATGCTGCTTCAGTGTAAACATCTCTAACAGTCAGCACAAAGGTGGGCTGTTTTCTCTTGTGGCACCTTGCAGGGAACAGAAAACAAAAGTAAGAAAGCAGGAACACTTGTTAGAAAGTTCAATACACTCTCTGATTTCCAGTAAATGGGGCTTCCTCTGTTTCTCCTTTTTCAAGAATGCTGTTTCAGTACAAAAGTTTTCTACTTTTCCCTGGAGGGAATTGCACTGCCTTTCTATTCGCTACCAGATCAATTCAAGGTGTTGATACTGACATACAAAGCCCTACATGGCTTAGACCAGGGGTAGGGAACCTGCGGCTCGAGAGCCGCATGCGGCTCTTCTGCCCTTGCACTGTGGCTCCATGAGCCGAGCCTCCGGCCCCATCCTTGCCCGCCCGCCCGGCAGGCAGCAGGGTGGGCGCACCAACTGCCCACGATCGGCTGGGCCGCGCCACGGGCTTCCCCTCTCGCCCACCCCGTTGGAGCAGGGCGGGTGCTTTCCCAGCGACCGGCGAGGCCGAGCCGCTGGCTTCATCCTTGCCCACCCTGCAGGCAGCAGGGCGGGCACATCCATGCGCTTCTCAGAATGAGCGGAGTAAAAGGTTAAAAAAGGTTAAAAAACCCCTATATATATATATATATATATAGTGTTATCTTTATTTTAAATGTCAAAAATTATTTGCGGCTCCAAGTGTTTTCTTTTCCCGTGGAAATCGAGTCCAAATGGCTCTTTGAGTGTTAAAGGTTCCCTACCCCTGGCTTAGACCCTATATCAGAGGCAGAGCTGGGCCAAACTGCGCCCGGTGTGCAGTGTGTTTTTTCCACACACACCCCCTCGTGAGCCCCAAGGTCTCCTGGGAACTGTAGTTCCTCAGACAGTTTTTAGCCTGAACTGTGAAGAGGCCGCTTTTTTCAGCCTGAAAAAGTACTAGAAAAAGAAAGGAACTAAGGTAAGTGTGGGAAGGGGGCAGGGGGGGCACCACAGGGAGGCTGTGTGGGGAGGAGTGCAGGGAAAAGGGGAGGGCCCCGGGGGGCGACTTTCTGGCTCCCCAGGTGTGCACCCGGTGCACAAAGCACCCCCTGTCCCCTTGTCGCTTCACCACTGCCTGATATATCTGAAGGAACGCCTCCTCCCATATGGAGCTTCATTCACTTCTAAGATTCATGGGGTGGGGACTGGGTGGGAACACCTGAAGTGCCTTCTTTGTGGTGGCCCCGGTGCTCCGGAAGATTCTTCCTCTGGAGGTCCACCAGGCGCCGAATCTGCACAGGTTTAGGCACCTGGCCAAGACCATCCTCTGTACCCAGGCATACAGGTGATCCATTCTGAGCAGTGCCTCCTCTCTATGTATTCTAAGGAGGGTGGAGGATGAGGATGGTTTTTAAAGGAGTTTTTAGGTGGTTTTCGAATCGTATTTTTATGGTGTTTTAGGAGTGTAGCCCATCCAGGCACTTTGGTGATGGGAGGGAAATAAATGTACGGTAAATAAAAATAAATAAATAAAACACCTGGCTGTACTGGATTAGTTTCACATTGCTTCATTCGTCCCCATGTAAACCCAGCATTCCTCTAGCAGGGTCCGAGCATCATTTCTCTAGGTCTGTAACAACCATTCCACATGGTGTCTCCCTACCTTTCAAGGGGTCCCGTACAAGAAAGGGGGGCAACCTACCAAAAGAAGGCGAGATCTCCCAGGAAGGGAAATAAAAATAAAATCTTGCAAATGTCAGAGGAAGTTTTTTTTTTTTTAAAAAAAATATGTTTGGGCCATCAGAAATTTGCGGATCCGAGGTCTGTATTCTACATTGGTGGGGTGGCTGGAGCAAACCCAGGCTGCGACTAAGCGGTGAAAAGGAACTTTGTGAATGCTCAGGAGCACTTGTTCCTTGGCACTTCCTAGCAGCGAAGGCCCTATTGACCTGGTCACCTCCTGGGGAGGAAGTTCTTAGGAAAGAGTCTGGCAGAGCGCCTGCGAATCAAGCCCCGTGAAGAGCGTGCCTCTGAGCATAAGCAAAGTGTCATCCCAGTACCCTCCACACATGCAGCGGAGAGGACATTCTTCCCAGACAGCTTAGAGACCCGCCACCTGTTGTTGGGGGGAGGGGTCCGAACCAAGCTCCGCCCTTCCTCCGGTGAGTCTCCCCGATGCCCCCCTGCGTGCTCCGCCCCACCCGGCCCGGCTCAGTCTCTCGTCCGGCCTCTCTCCCTCCCTCTCTCCCCAGGGCCGCCCTGCCCTGCCCTGCCCCGTGACGCCGCTCAAGGACCGGCCCGCCGGCGGCACCGAAGCTCCCTCCAGGCAGCGCTTCCCGCCTGGGCTGGCCGGCTGCGCGACACTCCCCCGGGACCCGCTTCCCGCCTGGGCCGGCTGTCTGCTGCTCGCTCGGCTGCGCCCTGGGCGCACCGGCCTCGACGGCCAGGGAGAGCTTTGCGCGCCTTTCTGTTTGCTTCTTGGCCGGCAGTCTGCTTCTCTGCGGTGCCCCAGGCCGCCTTTCTCCTTCCAGCCACCCTCCCGGGGGGCCACGATCCCTTCCGATCAAAAGCACCCCTTTCCTTCCTCTTCCACCAGCGAGAAAGCTGGTAAGATATAACCTATCCTCTTTCATTCTCCTCTGGTCTGAAATAACTTTTTTATCTTCACTTCACTTTCTTTCTTTCTTTCTTTCTTTCTTTCTTTCTTTCTTTCTTTCTTTCTTTCTTTCTTTCTTTCTTTCTTTCTTTCTTTCTTTCTTTCTTTCTTTCTTTCTTTCTTTCTTTCTTTCTTTCTTTCTTTCTTTCTTTCTTTCTTTCTTTCTTTTTCTTTCTTTCTTTCTTTCTTTCTTTCTTTCTTTCTTTCTTTCTTTCTTTCTTTCTTTCTTCCAACCCCTCTCCTGCCGCCTGCCCAACCCCTCGCCCTGGCTGCCTGTTGGCTGCTCAAGAGGCAGGGATGGGGCTCCACCCAGGGGGTCTTCCCCCCTTACCTCCCAACCCCGGGGGCCAAGCGGTCGCCCGCCCCCCAGGAGATGCAGAGCAAAGGTGACCCCGTTGAGACCATGGTGTTGCCCGTCCCCGGGGAGCCGGGCGAGAACCTGCGTCGGCTGCGGCTGCGGAAAGTCTTGCTGGGGGAAGAGCGGAAGCTGGCCGGGTGGGCGCTGGGCACTGCCCTCTTGGGCATCCTGCTGATGGTTTTGCACACTGAGCTGGCCTGGTTCGGACACTGCCAGGTGAGTCCCTTTCTGTATTTCCGCCCCGTCTCCTGGATTCTGCCTGAATGTCGAGGGTTGTCAAATGCACCCTGCATGAAGGCATGTCTAACCCTGATGCATTTCTTCATTGGGGAATGTTTAGCTTCTAGTTGGGTTTCTGTGGCAGCAGATTTAGGGTCAGACGGAAACTTCCCTGAGAACCGGCTACCCAGCCAAGGTGTCTCGGTGGTCGAGCAGGTTGTGTTCCTCCAAAACAGTGTTCCAGATAACGGCCGCCTCTCTGTGCGATGAAAGAGTTCCGCCCGAGTCGGAAGGATCACACACCCCATCCAATTAATAACCCATTCTGGGAATAATCTACCAAGAGGTTCTGCTATGTGAACTTCTTTAAATGAGGGATGTAAAGTTCATTGAATCAAGCAGCGGTTTAAGCGATCAAAACATTGATCGTTTAAACATTAACAGGCTCCCAGTCTATCTGGCCTGCCTGCACATTCTTACGTATTATCTGCTCTGCGACTGATTTTTGTTAAGAAAAATGAATCGGTTACTATAGTCTGGGGTCAGGTGAGTGCACAGATTGCTAAGAGCAAGGCTTAACGAAAACCCGCATCCCTTCGGCACCGACAATTTTTGCATGTGCGGGTATTCCTTTCCAAGCTTTGCGAAGCGTCTCCACCTTTACAGCCGTATATAAACAGCAAACGAATCTTTTATCATTTGATCGCGGCAGCGTCGGACGTTTCACATCCGTCCTTTAAACATATGCGTCACCCGAACCCTCAAAATAGATGTTTTGGAGGAGATATTGAAGGAAATGTGAGAAAGTTGCAATTTCTCAAGCCAAAGCCACCCGGCACTCTGTCAACTTTTGTTTTCTTTTTCACTCCCCGGAGAAGTGACTTTGCTAAAACAGAACAATAGCCTTTGGGGAGAAAATAAATAAATAAGCGAGCATGCTTTTTAATGTCAGCCCCATTCATTCAAATTGGCCACCAACCAAGCAAGCTGCTAAAAGTTTAGCTGACTACGCTCCCGATGAAAGGAAACCGAACAATGATTGCCTTTGACATTTCTGTCGAACCAGACCTGACAACTAACCTGTGGGACTCATTGCCACTGCATATTGTGAAGGTCTTGGGCATGGGTGCATTCAAAAGCCAGTGAGGTGGACATTGAGAGGATTTGCTGGTGTAGCAGTGAGCCATTATTTTTCAAAAGCTAGGAAGAACATCAGCCTGGCATGTAAGTTCTTTCCTTTCAGAGGCCTGTTTGGACTTCTGGAAGCTGTTCCGAGGAGCCCCGGCCAAGTGGTAGTGTGGTGTAGTGGTTAACAGCCGTGAGCTCTAATCTGGAGAACCGGGTTTGATTCCCCTCTCCTCCACATGAAGCCTGCTGGGTGATCTTGGGCCTGTCACAGTTCTTGGGAATTCTCTCAGCCCCACCTACCTCACAAGGTATCTGTTGTGGGGTAAGGACGGGAAGGAGTTTGTAAGCTGCTTTGAGACTCCTTAATGGTAGAGGAAAATGTGGTATAAAACCCAACTCTGCTTCTTTTTGCTAAGACTGGCAGAGAGGAGAAAAGACGGGACTGACCCACAAGGCATAAGTTGCCAAGAAGGTGAAGGGGTTGTGGCTCAGTGGCTAAGCACTTGCTTGGCATGCCGAGGGTGCCAGGTTCCATCCCTAGCATCTCCTGCTAAAAGGATGGGGGTCAGGAAGGGCGGGAAGTGATGTGAAAGCCCTCTGCTTGATGCTTTGGAAAGCCACTGTCAGTAGGACCAATAAAAGGAAACATTTCTTCATGCAAGGCATGATTGGTGTTTGGAATCACGCAAGGCGTGATTGGTGTTTGGAAGGAGGCGGTGATGGCCACTAACCTGGATAGCTTTAAAAGGGGCTTGGACAGATTTATGGAGGGGAAGTTGATCTATGGCTACCAATCTTGATCTTCCTTGATCTGAGATTGCAAATGCCTTAGCAGACCAGGTGCTCATGAGCAGCAGCAACAGCAGCAGAAGGCCATTGCTTTCACCTCCTGCACGTGAGCTCCCAAAGGCACCTGGTGGGCCACTGCGAGTAGCAGAGTGCTGGACTGGATGGACTCTGGTCTAAACCAGCTGGCTTGTTCTTATGTTCGTAGGGTGTGAGCAGACAGCACTGATTTCGAGTAATTGTCGAATCAGTAACAAAGCAGTATCATTCATCTATCCCTTGCACACATAGAAATGAAGAAGTATTGTTCATGTTAATCATGCTTGGGCCCCTTCCGCACATGCAGAATAATGCACTTTCAGTCCACTTTCAATGCACTTTGCAGCTGGATTTTACTGTGCGGAATACCAAAATCCACGTTCAAACAATTGTGAAAGTGGACTGAAAGTGCATTATTCTGCATGTGCGGAAGGAGCCTTGGTCAGGAAACTTCCCTCCATACAGAGAACAGGTGTGTGCGTGCGTGGTAGTGCAGGAGTCGGGCACTGAAATGGCTTGACTCTGAGTGAGGCGAGCAAATGTCGTTAATTGATTTGAACCGTATTCTGACCCCATAAAGGGGGCCTACCTGTATCCATGTGTTGCTCGGGCTTTCTCCCCAAGGATGCTCCCCCGCCCCCCAAGTTTCCTTGTACCCACTAGCATCACGATGCCCTTTAGTGGCTGGACTTGTAGGCATTCCCTCTGCCAGAACCTGCCTCCCACTGGCTTAAGAAGCAGGGCGTGTCGCTAAACTGACCTGGACTGTTTCCTTATTTAAAACCGTAACCTTTAATAGAGTGATTAAGCTCGCAGTGGGCTGGGCCCTTAATTCCTACAATCAGCAAAACTGGCCGCCTGGAGAAGCAGTTAAGATGGGGGAAAGGATGGAAGGGGTCTGCAGGCCAATAGGCGCGGATGATATCAGAGATCCGGCTGTTCTGTGGTTGTTTAGAGCAACAGAACCGTGGAGAGACGGAGAAGCAGAGCTTGGGAGGAGGCTTAACCCTTTCCTTCCCCGCTCCCGTTTTTCCAATTGAAATCGACACCCCACAGGTTCTTTGGCATGCAAACGGCTTAGCTGTTCTCGGTGGATCTTGTAACGTCAGCAGGGTCAGCCCTGGTTGGCATTTGGATGGGAGACCACCGTGCAGGGTTGCTGTGCAGAGGAAGGGCATGGCAAACCACGTCTGTTAGTCTCTTGCCTTGAAAACTCCATAAGAGATCACAGTCAGTCTATATATATATATATATATTTTCTCCCCTATATAATATAAATATCTCACCTTTCTCTCCTGTAAGGAGACTCAAGGTGGCTTACAAACTCCTTTCCCTTCCTCTACACAACAGGCACCTTGTGAGGTAGGTGGGTGAGGCTGAGAGAGTTCTGAGAGAACTGTGATTAACCCAAGGTTGCCCAGCAGGCATCGTGTGTAGAAGCAGGGAAACAAATCCAGTTCACCAGATGAGAGTCTGCTGCTCCTATGAAGGAGCGGGGAATCAAACCCAGTTCTCCAGGTTAAAGTCCACTGCTCTTACCCACTACTCCACGCTGGAGGTAAAACCGCTCCTTCCTTAACTCCAATCTGAGTTACCTTCCTCAAACCGTTTTTTCCTTTAAAAAACACAAGGGACTGTGATCCCAGATCTTCCACATGCCACATTGTGTGTATGTACTGGAGCGGATACTCCTGTCTGAGATTTGTTAAAATTTCCTTTATTTATTTATTTCCTTTATTTCCTTTATTCCTCAACGGGGACCGAAAGCAATTTACATAATTCTCCTCTCCTTCATTTTATCCTCACGTTAACTCTGTGGGGTAGGTTAGGTGGAGAGGGTGAGGGGCCCAAACCCCCCAGCGAGCTTGTGTGGCAGAGTCAGGATTCGAACCTGGGTTTCCGAGTCCTACACTTTACCAGCTACATCACGCTGGCTCTCAGCAGGGAAAGAAAAGCAGAAACGTAGAGACTGCTTAACGTTTGCACGAGCACACTGATCAAAATTTTAAAAGAAGATCCAGCTGAAAAGCAGGATGAAACCGGGATTTTTGTTTGTTACTTAAGGGCAGGTGTCTGGAAAGGTAGACAGGTGTGGTACATGTAGTACTACAAACTCTCCAGGAGAAACGTTCCCTGCAGGTCATCCGTGGTGATGGATTTGGGGCGTGGGTTGTGCAAACTTTTCCCCTCGCACCATCTAAGACTTCTCTGAGTCACCCTGGATCCGATTTCATCCAACTCTTCCTTGCCTCGAGGGCATTTTGGAAGCTGCGTTCTTATACCTGGGGAACAATTAGGGCGCTCAGCAGTTTTTCACAGTGGATGCTTTCGGGTGGTTTCTGCTTTCCCCCAAACTTGGGGAAGGGGGAAAAAACCTCCATTGGTTAGACCAGACCTGTGCCACTTTAGTCCTCCCAACCAAATGCCGCCCAGTCACCAGTCCTGAAAGACAGCCTATCAGGGGCTGGATGAGGGGGCCAGTCAGCCTGAATATCTGGTGCTTTTTTCGTTGGCTGGGCTACAATGCACTTTAAATGGCTCTGACATCTCTTATTTGGTCCAAACTGGGGTTCAAATTGCCTATGGCTCATTCCGCACATGCAGAATAATGCACTTTCAAACTGCTTTCAGTGCTCTTTGAAGCTGTGCGGAATGGCAAAATCTACTTGCAAACAGTTGTGAAAGTGGTTTGAAAATGCATTATTTTGCGTGTGCGGAAGGGGCCTATGTGTCTTTTTGTTAAAGTTAAAACAGTCACAGATTACAGGAAAGTAATGTGAGCGAGGGGAGGGTTATAACCCTTTGCCACTATCTAAACTAGTGTGGTGTCAGGATAGGATCTGGGGAATCCAAGTTCGAATCCTATCACAGCCATGGAAGCTTGCCAGAGTCTATCTCAGGGGTCTGCAACCTGCGGCTCTCCAGATGTTCATAAACTACAATTCCCATCAGCCCCTGTCAGCATGGCCAATTGGCCATGCTGGCAGAGCTGATGGGAATTGTAGTTTATGAACATCTGGAGAGCCGCAGGTTGCAGACCCCAGGTCTATCTCGTAATCAATGCGTTTCCCACTTGCAAGCTGCATGTCAAAATGATTTGCAGTTTGCAGTGGGTGTTTGGAGGTATACCGCTTTTAAATATGGAGGTTCTATTTACCTATTACCACATTCGTATATCTTCCTGTGCTACATTCCATTAATATAATTTTGTGTCTGTTCCTTCAGGGTTGCCAACCTCCAGCTGGGGCCTGGGAATTTCCCACAATTACAACTGATCTCCAGAGGAGAAAGATCAGCTCCCCAGACAAAAAGTTTACTGTCGGGGGTGGGGGGGTGGGGGTCCACACCTGTCCCCTAACTCTTTCCCTCCCTGGGTCTTCCCAGATCTTCAGGTATATCCCAAGCTGGAGTTGGCAACCCTACTTGAATCCTGCGATTCTGCATGGGTGCATCGGAAGAAGAGCTGCAGCGGAACATGCATTTGTCAGTTCAGCAGATCAGATTTTTGACATGTGAACGTGCTCAGGTTTCACTTTCGGCATTTGGACCTTTAAAGGACACTTTGAAAATGCCATTCATCCTTTTTTTAGGGCTACATCGGTTTACCAAGCGTTGCAGCGATAACAAAACTATTCCTAGTAGGGAACATTGAAAAACAAATCGAGACAGTAAAGTACACACTTGCAGAATTGATTCCAGTTAGGAGACTTTGCTTGCATTTCGCCCCTTCCCCATTCTTTTCCAGCTCTGGTGTGCAGCCTAATCTCTCCCATTGTCCCCCTTTCTCCCCAGTACTGTGTTCCGCACATTCAACTTTGTTGATCTCCTTTCTCACAAAATGTCTAATTTTTCATTGTCACACAGAAGCACAGTACAGGTAGTCCCTGCACGGGCCTGCCTGCCTGGTCCTTTCCCTAACGTTTATTATCATTCGTTGCTCTTGGGAACTAGAGACCTGCCATCTGAAAGACATCGGGACCGCAGTGTGCTTATTTGCGGGTGGGGGACAGGACTGAATGTTCAGCATTTCTGGCAGCTAACAGGACTCTAGAACAAGGGTCCCCAGCACGGTGCCCGGGGGCACCATGGCGCCTGCGAAAATATTTCCTGGTGCCTGTCAAGTGTTTTTAGAAAGTGGGCAAGGCTGGCTGGGGCTTCTGCCCAGCATGGTTTTGTGGGTTTTTTAAAAAAAAGGTTGCTCTGGCAGCAGCTGCATAAGGATCCTCGCTGTGTGATGGAAGGTAAACCGCGGCAGTCATTTTAGGAGCAGCAGTGGCGTAGGAGGTTAAGAGCTCGTGTATCTAATCTGGAGGAACCGGGTTTGATTCCCAGCTCTGCCGCTTGAGCTGTGGAGGCTTCTCTGGGGAATTCAGATTAGCCTGTACACTCCCACACACGCCAGCTGGGTGACCTTGGGCTAGTCACGGCTTCTCGGAGCTCTCTCAGCCCCACCTACCTCACAGGGTGTTTGTTGTGAGGGGGGGAAGGGCAAGGAGATTGTCAGCCCCTTTGAGTCTCCTGCAGGAGAGAAAGGGGGGATATAAATCCAAACTCTTCTTCTTCTTCTCTTCTTATGGCTTGTTCCAGTGGCAACCATTTTGGGGCTGCTCCCATCTTGCTGGGTCAGAAGTCTGAAAGTGTTCTTAGACTGAAAAAGGTTGGAGACCTCTGCTCTAGAGATTGCAGGGTTCCTTGTTCTTCCTACCCCATAAAGTGCGGGCTCTTGAGTGAGCTGGTGAAGGCGAACTCACCTGCACACTGTTTGTCAACATGCCACAACTGATTCTTCCTCCTCTGAAGTTGGAATGTTTGTGAACATTCTGTGATGTCGCTGAAGTGAATGGCAGGGCCCTGCAGACGACAGGTGGGCAGTTGCAGGAGACATCCTGGAGAACAGCAGTCTTCAGGGTGAATGTGGTCTTTCTCAGAGGCATAGGTGTTTGCCAAGTTCCTCTCTGTCCCCCTCCCAGAACGGGTGGAAAACCTACACCAGCCCTCTGTTTGTGTTAGTAATCAATATCAAGAAAAGTTGCCACTTTTGGCCCCTTCCGCACATGCAGAATAATGCACTTTCAATCCACTTTCACAATTGTTTGCAAGTGGATTTTGCTATTCCATACAGCTGCAAAGTGCATTGAAGTGGATCGAAAGTGCATTATTCTGTATATGTGCGGAAGGGCGCGTACATGGGAGTAGGGTTGCATAAAAACTTTACAGTAAGGTTGCTAACCTCCAGATCAGCAAACCAAGCATTCCAATATTCAGTAAACACTTAAACAATCAGAAATAAGCTTTTATACCGTGTTAAACTTAACATCGTAAACAATGTGTACACAGGGTTATTATTGTGTGTTAATTTACACAAAGATTCCTAAACCAAACAGTCCCTTTACAAAGGGCTCATAGCATCAAATTAACAATATGCACACGTGCTGTCATTCCCCGGTTGTTGAATGACTTTGTGAAACTTTCACAGTGGCCTGTTTATCTTGTAATCTTCCCAAAAATCCTTTTCCAGAAAGGCTGTAAAAATCCTTAAGGTTCTTTTATACACTGCTGTGTAAGAACTGAGTCCGTGAAGGTTTCACAAAGTCATTCAACAACTGGGGAATGACGGTCCATATTGTGCATACTGTTCGTGTTAATTTGTTGCTGTGAGCCCTTTGTAGAGGGACTGTTTAGTTTAGGAATTATCACACAATAATAACCCTGCGTTGATGTTGTTCATGTTGTTCAGCTTAACACAGTATAAAAGCTTATTTCTAATGGGGTGCTGGGTGGTTTCTGGGCTGTATGGCCGTGTTCTAGCAGCATTCTCTCCTGATGTTTCGCCTGCATCTCTGAAGATGCCAGCCACAGATGCAGGCGAAACATCAGGAGCGAATGCTGCTAGAACACAGCCATACAGCCTGGAAACCACACAACACCCCAGTGATTCTGGCCATGAAAGCCCTCGGCAATACTTATTTCTAATGGTTTAAGTGTTTATTGAAGAAGAAGAAGAAGAAGAAGAAGAAGGGGAGGAGGAGGAGGAGGAGGAGGAGGAGGAGGAGGAGGAGTTTGGATTTATATCCCTCCTTTCTCTCCTGCAGGAGACTCAAAGGGGCTTACAATCTCCTTGCCCTTCCCCCCTCACAACAAACACCCTGTGAGGTGGTGGGGCTGAGAGAGCTCCAAGAAGCTGTGACTAGCCCAAGGTCACCCAGCTGGCATGTGTGGGAGTGCACAGGCTAATCTGAATTCCCCAGATAAGCCTCCACAGCTCAGGCGGCAGAGCTGGGAATCAAACCTGGTTCCTCCAGATTAGATACACAAGCTCTTAACCTCCTACGCCACTGCTGCATTGAATATTAGAGATACTGGTACGACAGTACCATTAGCCATACAGGTGCTTGCTTCGATTGCTAACCTTTGAGCAACCTTTGAGCACTTTCATTATGGTTGAACTTCTAGGTGAGGCTTGGAGATCTTCCACTTTAACAGGTGATCTCCTGACTACAGGGATCAGTTATCCTGGAAAGAAATGGCTGGCTTGTACGATGGATTCTATGGCATTGTAGCATGCTAAAGTCCCATCCCTCCACAAACTCCACCCTTTTTAGTCTCCATCCTCCACATTTCCAGATATTTCCCAACCTAGAGCTGTTCATGGCAAGCTGAAGTTCAACAGGTGCTGCCTTTTCCAGAGATGCAGAGCTGGGGGAAACCCTGCAGGTCTAACGGGGAAAAACTGGCAACAGTTTCGAGATTGGTTGTTGTGGGTTTTCCGGGCTGTGTCGCCTTGGTCTGGTAGATCTTGTTCCTAACCTTTCGCCTGCATCTGTGGCTGGCATCTTCAGAGGCGTATCACAGAGGGAAGTCTGTTACACACTGGGTCCAGTTTCGAGATTAATTCTTCAATCACTTCTCCTTCCAGAATTCATTTCTCCTCCCAGCTTTTACTTTTTGTGTGGAGGGTGTGTGTGTGTTACCCGTAACCAAGTTGTGTCATTCCATTTATCTATAATTGTAGAAGGGCACTGGGGAGGGGGTGGTTAGGCTGAGAGAGAGCGTGATTGGTTCAAAGTGGGGGCATGAACCCCGGTTTCTCCGTTTCCTTACCAAACACTGTTCACCATTCAGACTGTGCAGTTTTTCAAAAGTTTCTGGTTCTTTTCTCTAATGGCTTGAGACTTCCTGGTTGCTAATTAGTTCCATCTCATGAGGCAGCCTAGACAAGATAATAAGTCATTTGAGTATGCTCTTCCCATTCTCCAAACCACCCTGCCAGCAAGAATACTGACCAGGAATGCTAAGCGGTCAGTGAAGAAAATCTCTGGGGGTATTCTTTTTTTTCTTTAGCGGCAGCTTGCGATGCAGGAGGTGGGCGCCAAATAATTCTTTTCAGAGCATGGAAAGCAAGTACATTGTTCTGCATTAGAGCTTTTTGCTCTTTGGTGATTAAAGTGTCAGTCTAGGACAGTGGTGGCGAACCTATGGCACGGGTGCCAGAGGTGGCACTCAGAGCCCTCTCTGTGGGCACGCGCAAACAGAGCCCCCCCCCCACACACACATCTAGGGTGGCCTGGGCCGCTGGGATCGATTATTAGCATTAAACCTAAGACCTAGTTTTGGGGAGGCAGTGTAGGTAACCCTGTTAAGCGCTGTTAAACCCCACTGATTTTCATGCAAAGAAAAAACAGCGCAATCCTTTACCTGGGAGTAAGCTCGGTTGCTAGCAATGGGGCCTGCTTCTGAGTAAACCCTCCTAGGGTCATGATTCACCCTAGAGATGCACAGTTGCTTCAAAGCAAAGCCACCGACTACCACCAAGCTTACTCCTGAGTAACGCATGTCTCTGAGCCAACCATTTTTTCTAAACTAAAACCTCAGTATTCAGGTTAAATTGCCGTGTTGGCACTTTGCAATAAATAAGTGGGTTTTGGATTACGTTTGGGCACTCGGTCTCAAAAAGGTTCGCCATCACTAGTCTAGGATGTGGAAGACTCAGGCTCAAATATCTGCTCTGCCATGGAAGCTCTCTGGGGGACCTTGGGCTAGTCGCTTTCTGTCAGCCTGCTCTACCTTGCAGGGTTGTTGTGAGGGAAAAGTGGAGATGGAACTCAGGAGATTTTTGCACACACTTTCGATCTACTTTTAATGCAGTTTACAAGTATAGGCACTTTTAAGCATGCTGAATAATGCACTTTTGATCTACTTTTAATGCACTTTGCAAGTATAGGCACTTTTAAACATGCCGAATAATTCACTTTCAATTCACTTTTAATGCAGTTTACAACTGTAGGCACTTTTAAACATGCTGAATAATGCACTTTTGATCTACTTTTAATGCACTTTGCAAGTATAGGCACTTTTAAACATGCTGAATAATTCACTTTCGATCTACTTTTAATGCACTTTGCAAGTATAGGCACTTTTCAACATGCTGAATAATGCGCTTTCTATCTACTTTTAATGCACTTTGCAAGTATAGGCACTTTTAAACATGCTGAATAATGCGCTTTCTATCTACTTTTAATGCACTTTGCAAGTATAGGCACTTTTAAACATGCTGAATAATGCACTTTCGATCTACTTTTAATGCACTTTGCAAGTATAGGCACTTTTAAACATGCTGAATAATGCGCTTTCTATCTACTTTTAATGCACTTTGCAAGTATAGGCACTTTTAAACATGCTGAATAATGCACTTTCGATCTACTTTTAATGCATAATTTTTTAATGCACTTTGCAAGTATAGGGCACTTTTAAACATGCTGAATAATCGCTTTCTATCTACTTTAATGCACTTTGCATGCGTAAGGCACTTTTAAACATGCTGAATAATGCGCTTTCTATCTACTTTTAATGCACTTTGCAAGTATAGGCACTTTTAAACATGCTGAATAATGCGCTTTCTATCTACTTTTAATGCACTTTGCAAGTATAGGCACTTTTAATGCACTTTGCAAGTATAGGCACTTTTAAACATGCTGAATAATGCACTTTCGATCTACTTTTAATGCACTTTGCAAGTATAGGCACTTTTCAACATGCTGAATAATGCGCTTTCTATCTACTTTTAAAGCAGTTTACAACTGTAGGCACTTTTGAACATGCTGAATAATGCGCTTTCTATCTACTTTCAATGCACTTAACTGTTGCTACTTTAAAACATGCTGAATAAATGCCCTTCCAATCCACGTTCAATTCATGTTACGACAGGATTTTGCTGTGTTAAATGACAACACCGACTTGCAAATGCTTGTTAAATTGAATTAAAAGTGCATTTATCAGTGTGTAAAGTGATATTTCGCCACTTTTGGGTCCCAATGAGGGAGAAGAGTGGGGTATCAATAAACTAAATGAAATAAAAATCACTTCTTTTGCAAACATCGATTTGTGGATTAAAGGGCAGGAACTGAGGTGAGTACCCACAATCCATAGTTCTGACAGTGACCTGTTTAGATGTCTGTCGTGGTGGGGCATGACGTACAGGAAAGCCTGACTCCAGCTGCTGGGGTTTTGAGTAAGTTCTACTTCTGGATTGTCCAGAATATCTCAATTTGCATTTAAATACCCAAGTTCTGCAAAATCTGGGACTTTTGGAGCCTCAATGCAGCTCTGGAGCCACATTTGGAAGTCTGTCTGAGCCTTAGAGAGAGAATCATAGAGTTGGAAGAGACCACAAGGGCCATCAATTCTAACCCCCTGCCATTCAGGAACACACAATCAAAGCACCCTTGACAGATGGCCATTCAGCTCTGTTCAAAAACCTCCAAAGAAGGAGACTCCACCACACTCCGAGACAGCATATTTCACTGTCGAACAGCCCTTACAGTCGGGAAGTTCTTCCTAATGTTTAGGTGGAATCTCTTTTCCTGCAGTTTGAATCCATTAGTCCTTGTCCTAATTTGTCCTCTGGAGCATCAGAAAACAAGCTTGTTCCATCTTCAACATGACATCCCTGCAAACATTTAAACATGGCTATCATATCACAGGAGCCGCGTGGCGTAGTGGTTAAGTGCTTGCCCTGGCACTCACACGGTCAGGAGTTTGAGCCCCCTGTGGTTCAGATATCCTGGCAGCTGGCTCATGGTCAACTCAGCCATGCATCCATTCCTTGGTTGGTAAATGAGTACCTAGCACATAGCTAGGGGGGAAAAAATAGCCAGGGAAAGCAATGGCAAACTACCCCACAAAAACGGCTTGCCTATGAAATCATTACTTGCAGTGGTACCCCAGGGTCGGACACGACTGAAGGGGAAACTTTACCTTTTTAAAAATCATATCACATATCACTTTTTTTTTACAGTAAGAGTTTTTTACAGTAACAGAGAAATTATTAATGCCCCGCCCACGTCGTGCCCCATCCAGCCCCATTGGCGCTACGCCACTGTTTGAATCCCACCACCATGGAAACCTGTTACTAAAATTTTTGGATCCCACCACTGGAAGGAACTCTCTTAATGTGCTGAATACTGCTTCAAATCTTCCTCCGGTTTGGCTGTATTTTCCAGATGTTGATTTGAAGCATGTTCAGCTTGTTAAGAGAGCAAATATTTGGGCCAAGTGGAAGTTTTCAAAAATGCAACCAAACCTGAGGTTGATTTGCCCACAAATAACTTCTTTGAATTTGTATCTTTAATTGTGATGTTCCTGGCTTCATTGCCATGAAGTCAAGTCAGTTTCTTTTGAAGTGTGCTAAACATTTTGTTTGAATAGCATGTTGCTGCGCACGGGCAGCGAAGCCAAACTTTTTCTTTTTGGTATAAATTGTGCAGCAGAATTTGCTGATAACAGTATCGATGTCTTGCTACATGTAAAAGAGTTGAAGAGCTGAATTATGAAGAGATTGGGAGAAGATGTTTTGGTTGATGTTTAAATGTTTATTGCTAAACAAAACTTTAAAAATATTTATGGTACGTTAGTACGGAGAGCATTATTGATGCAGAATGGATATATTGCATAATATAGGTAAACCTCCCCCCCCCCCCCAAGTAGCTGTGGGATATGAGTTTGGCACACACACTCACACACGCACGCACACACAGCTTTCTTCGCGTGCATCAGTGAGAGGCACAGTCCAAACATGTGCACTAAGTCAAGGTGGCGGACTGTCTGAAAATTCTAGATCTGCTTCTTTCTTTTTTACAAAAAGAGCCCCAGCCTCTAGCTTTTGCATCAAAATATTTGGTGACTGGCCAAGAAAGTGTGGAAAGAAAGCTGACCTGTTTCCCCACCCCCCCTTAGGTGGGTTTGCAACTCCTAACCTACCTTACAGGACTGTTGTAAGAATTACTGAGAGAATACCCTTGTAATGCCCTTTACCAAAGGCTTTTCAGACATTAAAGTTAAGCCTAACAGGAGCCTTTACCACCTGCAGCCTTCCAGGTATGCATGGTCATCATGCGCGTGCGTTTACCATGGATGTGTAGAACCATAAGATCAAAGGGTTGGATGGGACCATATAGACCATTTAGTCCAGGGGTCTGCAACCTGCGGCTCTCCAGATGTTCATGGACTACAATTCCCATCAGCCCCTGCCAGCATGGCAAATTAGTCCAATCCCCTGCTTAACACAGGTTCAGTCGAAGTATTAGTCCAGCTGCTGCCTGAAGATTGCTGGTGAGGAGAAGTTCACTGCCTCCCCAGGCAGCTGGTTCCACTGCTGAACTTCTGTTACTGTAATTTCCACACACCCCCCCCACTAATATGCCTTTCCATTCCACCCATAACTTAAACCCATTATTGTAATCCTCTGCTGCCAACAGGAACAGCTCCCTGCCCACCTCTAAATGACAGCCTTTCAGATACCTAATGAGAACAAACATATCTGCCCTCAACCTCCTCTTCTGCAGACTAAACATTCCCAAGTCCCTCAGCCTCTCCTCCTAGGACTTGGCCTCCAGGCCCCTGATCATCCTCGTCACTCTCGTATGCATCTGCTCTGGTCTGTTCACATCTTTTTTGAAATGAGGCTTCCAGAACTGCACACAGTACTCCAGGTGCGGCCTGACCAATGCGGTGTACGCTGAGACTAGGGCATCTTGAAATGTGAATATTATGCCTCTGTTAATACACCCTAGTATCACGTTAGCCTTTTTTGCTGCTGCATCACACCGACTGCTCAGATTTAGCTTACAGTCCACCCAGTGTAATTTAACACGTGTGAACATGACCTCTGAGAAAACCAGTGGCCAATTTGCACATGTGGAAGCTACATGTTCATGGTAAATGTGTATGCCATGCCTTGTTCACACAGATTGGTGGGTGGGCATCTCAAGAAGATCAGGGGTGGCTCGGACTTCTGTTATGTGCAGTTGGTAGGTCCTACAAACATTTGCTGATAATGTCTGAAATGCTCTTTTGCAAAGTTGGAATCTTTGCAGCGTTTTGGCAGTAAATGAACCGTAAATTACCAGTCCAATCCACCTATATTTCTTTAGCCCCACTGATGTGCCAGGAGCTGTACTTAACAGAATGTACAAACGGACTGGTGCATACAACAGGCAAATAAAGGCAATTGTTCCGGGCACCAGAGCTGGGAAGGGTACCAAAATAGTTAGAGGGCCCAAGGCAGCCTCGTAAATCCAGAGGGCAGGGCAAAAAGGGAGCCAAAGCAGCATTTCTCCTGTGTATGTCTACCATGCCTACTCAAATGTAAAACCCACTGTGTTCCTAAGTGGGCATAAATAAAATTGCAACCCTTGGAATGAGATGATTGACAGTCCGTTATGTTTGAATGGGAGGAGCACCAACGCCATCATTCGCCAAGGGTCCCCAGATCCATTGGCCAGGTTTGGCATCCAAGGGACCCCATCCTTGCCCCAGAAAATCCATAAAGTTGCCAACTCTGGGTTGGGAAATTCCTGGAGGTTTCAGGGCGGGTTTGGGGGATGGGAGGGACTTCAGTGGGGTAGGAGGTTAAGAGCTCATGTATCTAATCTGGAGGAACCGGGTTTGATTCCCAGCTCTGCTGCCTCAGCTGTGGAGGCTTATCTGGGGAATTCAGATTAGCCTGTGCACTCCCACACACGCCAGCTGGGTGACCTTGGGCTAGTCACAGCTTCTCGGAGCTCTCTCAGCCCCACCTACCTCACAGGGTGTTTGTTGTGAGGGAGGAAGGGCAAGGAGATTGTAAGCCCCTTTGAGTCTCCTGCAGGAGAGAAAGGGGGGATATAAATCCAAACTCCTCCTCCTCCTCCTCCTCCTCTTTCTTCTTCTTCTTCTTCTTCTTCTTCTTCTTCTTCTTCTTCTTCTTCTTCTTCTTCTTCTTCTTCTTCTTCTTCTTCTTCTTCTTCCTCCTCCTCCTCCTCCTCCTCCTCCTCCTCCTCTTCCTCCTCCTCTTCTTCTTCCTCTTCTTCCTCTTCTTCCTCTTCTTCTTCTTCTTCTTCTTCTTCTTCTTCTTCTTCTTCTTCTTCTTCTTCTTCTTCTTCTTCTTCTTCTTCTTCTTCTTCTTCTTCTTCTTCTTCTTCTTCTTCTTCTTCTTCTTCTTCTTAAGGCCATGAAGCCCACCTTCCAAAGTAGCCATTTTCTCCAGGGGAGATGAGCTATGCAGCCTAGAATTCATTTGTAATTCCAGGAGTTCTCCAGGCTGAGTCTGGAGATTGGCGACCCTGGCACGACGCGTGTTAGCGAGGCAGAAGGTGCGTGAGGGCTACTATTCCTCTCCGCTTTGAGGGTCAACCTTGCAGGAACCTGTTTCTGCTTTTGATGCCAAATCATGTCCAGGCCTCGAGCGTTTTGAGGAAGCATCTTGCCTGCACTTCCTTGCGAGGCTGGGGCGGTGAGGGAGAGAAAGCCACGTTTTGTTTCGAAGCTCAGGGATTGCTCAAGCTCACGGCGCTCGGCAGGGAACCCAGGAGTCCTGGCGCGCGGCCTCCCCACCGTTGCTCTCAGCAAGGCATGGCTTTCTTATTGCTCCCCCACCCTCCCGTTCCTGATTGCAGTCTTGCACTTGCCTTCCTTGTGGACACGGGGCCCGTCTCCAAAGGGCACGGAGCTCCGCCACAGACTTCCTCTGGTTGATGAGGAATCTTTCCTGCTCCTCCGTCTGCAAACAGACCTCAGATCCGTTCTGGGTCTCCTTTTGCGTTCGGGCCGCGGCAGGAGCCTGTCGGAGGACACAACCAGGGGAGAGGAGGAGGGAAGACATGTTGGCCAAAGAGTAGGAAGAACAGTAACAGTAATTACAGTAACAGTAAAACAGTATTACAGTAATAACAGTAAGTAACAGTAAGAAGAAGAAGGATTAGTAGTAGTAATAGTTTGAATTTATATCCCCCCTTTCTGTCCTGTAGGGAGACTCAAGGGGGCTTACGATCTCCTTTCCCTACCCCCCCCCCTGCCCCACAACAAACACCCTGTGAGATGGGTGGGGCTGAGAAAGCTCCAAAGAACTGTGACTCACCCAAGGTCACCCAGCTGGCGTGTGTTGGAGTGCACAGGCCAATCTAGTTCCCCAGATAAGCCTCCACAGTTCAAGTGGCAGAGCGGGGAATTGAACCCGGTTCTCCAGATTAGCGTGCACCTGCTCTTGACCACTATGCCACTGCTGCTCCTAGAAGACCAGATGTTTAATTTTTCAGGTTCCAAAAGTCAACGGCAGTAGATCTGTTTGCTGTTTACCTTTAGTTGAAGCAGCCTCCATTTTAGGTTCAGGGAGAATTAAATCCTGTTGCAAGTAGGTCAGGCAGTTTTAAGGTTGCCAAGTCTGGACTGAGAAATTCCTGGATATTTGGGAGCAGCGGGTGTCTGGAGAGGGCGAGATTTGGGAAAGGGAGAACCCTTCGTGGAATATGATGCCACAGAGTCCACCTCCCCGAGTGGCCATTTTCTCCCACCGAATAGATCTCTTTTGCCTGGAGATCGCTTGTAATTCCAGGATTACCTGAAGACATCACCTGAGAGCTGTCAACCCACTCTTGTAATCTTGAAGAATCCTGGCCATTCCCCCAGTTTGCGTAACGCGTAGCAGGCATTCCTCCGCTCCTTACGGTGATAAAGTGAGTGTGAAGTCACAGAATACAGATAATATTTGGCTTTGCAAACAGTAAGGTTGCCAACCTCCAGAGGCGTATCAAGGGGAAAATGGCGCCCGGCGACAACTCCTTCTCCGGGCGCCCCACGTGACCCTGTGCCACCCTCCCACTGCCTCCGTGCAGGCCAGCTTTCAAAAGCCAGCCTGCACGGTGGCTTGGGGGGGGGCACTCCCCCGAGCCTCACCCCTCAGCCGGTTTTTGAAAGCTGGCTTTGAAAGCTGGCTTTTGAAAGCCGGCCTGCAGGCTGGCTCCTGGGGGGCAGGGCTTTGTGGCATGTGGCTGGGGCGCATGCCGCTTAGTCACGTGGGGGGGGCATCTGGTGCCCCCCCACGTGATGGAAAGACATGCGTATGGGGACATGGGGTTTCCCCATGTCCCTAGGGCGATATGCCCCTTCCAACCTTCAGATGAGGCGTAGAGGTCTCCTGGAATTACAACTGACCTCCAGACTGCAGAAATCAATTCCCTGGGAGGAAATGGAGGGTGGACTTTATGGCCTCACATTCCTGCTGGGTCCGCTGCCCAAACTCCACACCCAAATCAGCCTGAGGTCTGGGTGACCTTCCAGCGGTTCCAGTGAGGTTTAGGTTGGCAACGCCGCCCGCCTTTGCCGAGTTGAACTCTCGCTGGCCAGCCCTGTTGGCTTGAGAGGCTTCAACCCGACAGCGAGTCCTTTGAGAACGTTCTGGTGGAAATGGAGTAGAACAGAAGCAAGGCAGGAAGCGACAGATACAATCAGAAGAGGCGTGCAAAGTAAATGTTATCTCTGAGGATCTTCCACTCAAAGCTGTGTGGCTGGCAGAGAATTCCACCCCTCCCCCCAACAACCAGTGGTGACACTAGAAAAAATATATATGAGGGGGAGAGAAAGGAGATGAAGCTCTTGCTTGCATGGATCAGGTGTTAGGGCAATCTCAGATCTCGGAGGGTAAGCAACGTTGGTCCTGGTCATTATGGATGGGAGACTTCCAAGGAAGTCCAGGGTTGTTATACAGAGGCAGCCAATGGCAAACCACCTCTGTTTGTCTCTGCCCTGACCTGGATGGCCAGGCTAGCCCAGTCTCATCATATCTCAGAAGGTAAACAGGGTTGGCCCTTGTTAGCATTTGGATGGAAGCCCACCAAGGAAATCTCGGGTTGGGACGCAGAGACAGCCAAGGGCAAACGACTGCTGAAGTCTCTCGCCGTGAAAACCCTGCAGGGTCCCTATTAAGTCAGCTGTGGTTTGACGGCACTTTCTAGCCCGACCAGTCTCTCTGAGCTGTTATTTTAAACATATCCTCCACTCCAGGCAAACCTGCTCAGGCTTCAAAGCTAACCCAATCTTTCCATAATGCGGCTGATGGCCAGTTAAATCTGTGATAGTCCTACTCCTGTGCCTTTAACCCCACATTTACTGAGTCCTCTGTGGAAGAAGGTGGCACATCGATGCTGTAAGTAAAGGCATGCCGCTGGTGCATCTGTTCCTAACATGGAGACTCTGTGGTGGGGAGAAACATTCTCTTTAAATGTGCGTGTGCCAGATGGTTCAAAAGGCAGAAGAGTGGGAGCCATCAAAAATGGCAGCCACCCTAAAGTTTATTTCCGGTTGTTGCATGGCCTCCAACATCGGTTCGATGAAAACTGGAATACTTGTGCAACCCCTGTGGCTGTAATAGTAATGAACAGTGTCATCCAGTTCCAGCAAACTTTGGGGAACTTAGTAGGTCTTCAAAGCAAGAGAGGGCTTGATGATGATGATGAAGAAGAAGAAGAAGAAGAAGAAGAAGAAGAAGAAGAAGAAGAAGAAGCAGCAGCAGCAGCAGCAGCAGCAGCAGCAGCAGCAGCAGCAGCAGCAGCAGCAGCAGCAGCAGCAGCAGCATTGTTGTTGCTCTTTGGATTTTTACCTTACTTTTCTCAACCACAAGGAGTCTCGAAACAACTTACAAACTCCTTCTTTTCCTCTCCTCATAACAGAGACCTTCTGAGGGTTCTTGGAGAATTGTGATTGGCTCAAGGTCACCCCGCAGGCTTCACGTGAAGGAGTGGAGAAACAAATCCGGTTCACCAGATTAGGGTCTGGCGCTCATGTGAAAGAGCGGGGAATCAAACCCAGTTCTCCAGAGTCCACTGCTCTTAACCACTGCATCATGCTGGCTCTCTGCAACTCTGGACTTCTTTGGTGGTCTCCCATCCAAGTACCATCTCAGAAGCAGAGTCAACCCTGCTTAGCTTCTGCGATCTCACGAGGTCGAGCTAACCTGGGCCATCTAAATTCGGGCCCCTGTGAGCATTAAACCCAGCCATTGGCAGAGAATGGCTCATCTTCACCTCTATCCTTTTATTTATTTATTTATTTATTTATTTATTTATTTATTTATTTATTTATTTATTTATTTATTTATTTATTTATTTATTTATTTATTTATTTAATATGCCGCCCTCCCCCTGAGGGCTCAGGGCAGTTCACAACAAGTTAAAACATACATTAAAACATAATTTAAACACCAATTACATAAAAACAGAACCCATTAAAAATGTGGACGGCGTCTAGCTACCCCCCCCCCTTGTGCCCATGGGAGGCCAGATGACACGGTAGATGTATTTTTAACCAGGCTGGCCAAACGCCTGGCGGAACAGGTCCGTCTTGCAGGCCCTGCGGAAACCCTGTAAGTCTCCCTAGGGAGCCTGTTCCACCAGGTAGGGGCCAGGGCTGAAAAGGCCCTGCCCCTCGTCGAGGCCAGCCTGATCATTTTTGGGCCAGGGATCACGAGTAGGTCCTTCTCTGAGGAGCGGAGTGGCCTACCAGGGCAATTTTGCTTGGCTGCAGCCTTCTGGGGCAGGGTATGTTCAAAGAACCGGATGTGGTGGTTTTCTAAGAAGGCTAAAGAGAAAGTGAACGAGTACACTGGGGCTATTTGTACGGACTGACAGAGCTGCCACTCAAACATGAAACCCTTTGCTTTCTGGACTAGTGCTCACCTGCACTGAATCGAAGCATGGCACTCACTGCACCTTTGTCTAAGACACTGGCTTAGGTAGCTTTGAGACTATTCATCAAGGAGAGAGGTCTGTCATCAGCTATTTGCCTGGATGACTAAATGGATCTCCCGTGTTCAGAGAAAGTCTCGCCGTGCAACCTGAAGTGTGGGAGGGACCATGGCTCAGTGGTAGAGCAACTGCTTGGCATGCAGAAGGTTCCTGGTTCGATCCTTGGCAGCCCCAGTTAAAGACTCTGGTAGTCAGTAATATGAAAAACCTCTGCCTGGGACCCTAGAGAGCTGCTGCCTGTTGAGTAGATAGCATTGACCTTGATGAACTAAGTGTTTCAATCAGTATGAGGTAGCTTCACAAGTTCATGTGTTCAATACTTGGCCCAAGGGGAGCAAGTGGCAGAGAAGGGCTGTTGTATTAATGCAGAGGTGTAGCAAGGGGGAAAAACGCCCAGTGCACAGGTGTGTCCTCCGCTCTTGCCCTCCCGGAAGGCCCTCACCACACCCCCACAGGGGCGCGTGCCCGGTGCGTCATGCACCCCACTGTCCCCTTGGAGCTACGCCTCTGTATTTATGTCTTGTGTGTGGGCTAGCTGAATGCATCTGAATGGCCTTTATGGAAAAATACATTGCTGGGCTATATAGCCCTTTGACGATCCAGCCCAGTTGTCCTTATGCGCTCGCTTCCAGCTGTACATGTTTACACAGATGTGCAGTTTAGGAAATGTGCAACTCCGCCCCCCTGCGTTAACCTAAGCTGAACAATTCCGTGTGTATGTATTTTGTCAGTGTGTGTGTATTTGTGTGTATGTGTGTGTGTGTGATTTTGCCATCAAGTCTCAGCTGACTTACGGCCACCCCAGAGTGTTTTCAAGGCAAGAGACATTCAGGAATGGTTTGCCATTGCCTGCCTCCACGTGGACGGAGAGAGTTCTGAGAGAACTGTGACCGGCTCAGGGTCAGCCAGCAGGCTTCATGTGGAAGTGGGGAATTGAACTTGCTTCTCCTGATGAGAGTCTGCTTCTCCTGATGAGAGTCTGCCACTACACTACGCTGACCCCAAAAGGCAAAATAGGAGGAAACAGAGTTTTGCTAGGATTGGGTACCCAAAAATAAGGTCTTTTTGCAAGGTTTCCATCAGCAGGGTGTAGTTAAGAGCAGGTGGACTCTAACCTGAAAAAACGGGTTTGATTCCCCACTCCTCCACATGAGCAGCGGATTCTTATTTGGTGAACTGGATTTGTTTCCCCACTCCTACATACAAAGCCTGCTGGGTGACCTTGGGCTAGTCACAGTTCTTTGGCACTCAGTTTCTGTTGTGGGGAGAGGAAGATAAAGGAGTCTGCAAGCCCTTTGAGTCTTTTTACAAGAGAGAAAGACAGTGTATAAATCCAAACTTTTCTTCTTTTTCTTCTATTGAGGGTTGCCAACTTCAGTTTGGGAAATTCTTAGAGGTTTGGGGGTAGAATGTGGAGCGGGCGGGGTTTGAAAAAGGCTAGTGATCTCAGATGGGGTGTAATACCACAGAGTCCACCTTCCGAAGCAGCCGTTTCCTTCAGGGGAACTGACCTCTGACCTCTGGAAATCAGCTGGAAATCTGGGAGATTTCCTGATCCTACATGTAGGGTGGCAACTCTTCCTCCAGCAGAAAGCACTGAAGGGAAACCGAGGCACTGACTCTTGGCATCTTTCCCTGCTCTGTGTTTTCTCTTCCCCCTGCTGCTTCCTTATCCGACAGTTTCTGGCACAAAATGCCCATCCATCCTTCTCCAGGGCTAAAGCCAGAGCCAAAGATCCTTGTGCGATTCTTCTGGACACAATCGCTCCCTTCATGGCTGCGGCCGATACAGTGGGGGGCGGGAAGCAATCCCGGGACGGGTGACAGGATAAATATTAATCCGGATGAGCCAGGTGTCACGCCTTTCTGGCAGAGCCGCAAGCCTTGGCCGTGGGAATGGCTGAGGGGCACAGATGGGGTGCCAAAAGGCATGAATGGGGTTTGTTCTGAGCACGGGGAGGGGAGCAGGGACTAGTGGTTAGGGAAAGGGTGATGGTAAAGAAGTTGCCAAGACAGTCCGGTCAACTCCTGAGTGTGATAGTTAGAATGTGGTGGGAGGAGGGAAGGGAGCCAGGAGGTAAATCTGAACCTTTTGATTCCGAAGCTTAGAAAGGATTTGAGGATTTATGGGTAGATCTGAGGGAGCGTGGCTCAGTGGTTCAGCGAGTGCTTGCCATACAGATGGTCCCAGGTTCAATCCCGAACATCACCACTTAAAAAGGACCAGATGGTAGGAGATGTGAAACACCTCAGTCTTTGGAGAGCTGCTGTAAGTCAGAGTAGGCAATGCTGACCTTGGAAGATCAGGAGAGGAAGAAGAGTTTGGATTTATATCCCCCTTTCTCTCCCGTAAGGAGACTCAAAGGGGCTTACACTCTCCTTTCCCTTCCCCCCCCTCACAACAAACACCCTGTGAGGTGGGTGGAGCTGAGAGAGCTCCGAAGAACTGTGACTAACCCAAGGTCACCCAGCTGGCATGCGTTGGAGTGCACAAGCTAATCTAGTTCCCCAGGTAAGCCTCCACAGCTCAAGTGGCAGAGCGGGGAATCAAACCCAGTTCTCTAGATTAGAGTGCACCTGCTCTTAGCCACTATACCACTGCTGCACCCTGGCCTACATTTGTTAAGGGGAGGCACCGAAGCCCAGTGGCGGAATATCATCTCTGCATGCAACAGGTTTCACGTTCATCCTCGGTCCTCGGCATCTCCTGTTAAAAGAATCAGGAAGTGGCTTGTGTGAAATGCCTGAGAGATGCTGCCGTTCAGAGTCGACAGACCCTTTCCACACGGACATTTTAAAATGCTTTGGGGCAGGAAATAAAACGTTTCCTCCAAGGAGTTCTGCATCGTTTGCCCCCAAACGTTTTATTTCCAGCCTCAAAACTGCATCCTCTTTTCTAGCGGTTCTTTTTCCTGAAATGTTTTTTTTTAAAGGCTTCATTTGTGTGCTGACCCTTTCAGGTGCCATTTTGTGATTTCACTCCTTGCCCTCAGAAGCCCTTTGCCCTGTTTTTGAAGCATTTTAGAGATTTGGGGGGGGGGGTCTTAATCTTCACAGCATCGACTACAGAAGATTCGGAACCGCAGCGTGACTGTGAAGCTTAGAAGCACCAATTTGTCCACACACTGAGGGAACACCCCCCCCCCCCGGGTAAAACAGAAAATAGTGGCCCAGAATTGTTTCAAGGGGGTGAGTTCGAACAAAAGGGGGTGTATTGAAAACATTTTACAAACGTTTTAGGAGATTTGTGCAGAAAGAACCAATGCTGGCCAGTCTGACTCAGTAAAGGGCAGCTTCCGTCAAGTGCTGGCATTTCGGTTGCATTATGCTCTGTCTTCAGCGGCTGGGGAGGAGGAAGAATTCAAGTTACTGTCCTGACGGAGAAATCAGTACTTGTATCTGTGTCTAAATGTTGGGGGAAGGCTGTACCTGTTGTATACCTGCCTGTTTCACCACTGGTAAAGTCACAGTGCTCAGACTCTCTAGGCCTGCTTCCCTCTGCTTCCTGCTTGAGAGTTTATAAGTGTCCCCCCAGCCCCTCCCTTCAGGGTTGATTGTTTGCTTTTCTGTCACTTGAGGGGCTAAGATACCACCACAACAGCTTCTCTTGACTTACTTTCTACAAACCGGAACCCCCCTTTTCACACAGAATGGCACCACATTTGTTTGTTTGTTTGTTTGTTCGATTAGCTGCTGTTCCCAGTCATTGGGCTCAGGGTGCTTACAACAACATACAAATGAACCATAGACTAAAACAGTGGTGGCGAAGCTATGGTACGCGTGCCAGAGGTGGCACTCAGAGCCCTCTATGTGGGCACATGCGCTGTCATCCCAGTTTGGGCACTAGACAGTGGCATAGCGCCAAGGGGGCGAAGGGTGTGCAACCCACTGGGTTTGCGCCCCTGCGGGGGCGTGGAGAGGGCATTCCGGGGGCATGGCCGGGGTGTTTCAGGGCGTTCTGGGGGCATTCCATAGCAGGACAGGGGCGTGGCAGGGGCACAGGGCGCACACATGCCGCAGACACAGTTTCCCCTTGCTCCACCCCTGGCACTTGGTCTCTAAAAGGTTCGCCATCACTGGACTAAAACAACCATTATCAACACATTTTGCCAATATGTATACCTTTCTCTGCAAATCCCATTCCCCAAATGTTGAAATGCCCAAAATGTAACAGTTTAGGGCACCTGAGCTAAGTAGTGAAAGATTTGTTAAGAGAAGGGTCTCTATCCTTTCAGCTCTCTCTAGTGGACCACTTTCTTTCTTTCTGCTGAGTTGTCTTCTCAGTTCCTTGGCACGCTAGACATTTTGCCTCAAGATTCAGATCTCAAGAAAGATTTCATTTTCATTTTTATTGATTTTACGTCACTTGTACCCTGCTTTTCTTTCCAAAGGGAGGACCCACAGTGGCTTACCGTGCTCTCCCCTTCTCTATTTTACCTTCTCAACAACCCTGTTAGGTAGGCTAGGCCCATAGCACACAACTGGCTGGCAAGCTTCCATGGCAAAGTGGGGATTTGAATTAAATACCCAAAGGTCAAGAATAAATTCACAGCTACGTTGTATTATTGTTTTTAGTTGGCAATATATATATTCTATAGTCTCTTGCTCTGTTCGCGCGCGTGTGTGTGTGTGTATCTATCATCTATCTATCTCTGATTTTTATTTATATAATTTTTATAATTGTTGTGAATTTATTATTCACATAAGAAAAGGGGGTGCAACAGTCCTTTACAGAGTAAAACAGTACTTTACAGAGTACCCATATGAAGCCAATATAATTATATCTACAACCTGTGAGGCTGATGAAGCCATAGAAAAACGCGGATTAGGCACAATGCGTTTTCCTCCTTGTGTTTAAAAGTGTTTAAAAGAATTTGGACTTCTGTCTGTGCACAATTTTGGACTTACCATTGAATACATACAGACTTACCGTAAGGATGCTGAATTGATGGGAGAGTATGAACTAAATACTTACCTGAATTAATACGGATGACCCTGAATTTATTTGTTATAATTGTTAAAAATAAGTTGAACTTACCGGTTGGATGTAGTCTATAAGAAATGATTGTATTTACAACCAATGAAATATATATTAAAAATATGAACAATGATATAAACTCATGTATATAGATATACGTATTTGAAATATTAGTTATAGCCAGAGTGCAACAGTAGTGGTAGTTCTATTATAGTGAATTTATTATTGACATTTTGGGTACTTAATTCTGTAGGTTTAGGGTTAAGTTTCTTTCTCCTCTTTTGGCTCTTTGATGGATGCTATCATCACAATTGGCTATCCAGGAAAAGTGACTTTGCAATAAAGGGGGGGGGGCAAAATGGGGAAAAAAGAATTATTTGACGTTTAAAAAGGAGCAATGCAGAGTTTGAGAGTCCTCTTGGAAGGCAGCTCTTGGATGTTCTCTGCTTCCTGCCTTCCGCAGAAATCTCTCCAGTGCGGTCCCATCTTGAGCACCTTCCCCATTGTGAAAATATTTGCCCAAGGAGTCTCCTGGCCTCTTTGGCTGCCTGTCAAAAGCCAAGATCCAGAAACGTCACCTCTTTGCTGGAAAGCCAAGTTCCTTCCGGGACGGGGCAAATGTAGGACAATAATTTTCTCTCCCCACCTATCCAACTTTGCGGGGCTGTCGTGTGGGGTAAAGAACGGAAGGCCGAGTGCGCCAGCCTGAGGTCCTTGAAGGAAGAGGGAGATTAAAAATACACAATGAAATAAATTAAAGTGTGCAAAGACCGTGGCTGCCGTTCCTGATTGCTTCGTGTCTTCGGGACAGCCCCACCTGGAGCGGCTTTGCTCTCTTTAGGCACCACCTGTTTCAGGTGATACCCAGTTACCTGGGTGAACGCTGTTGCCCGAAACAAAACCGCACTGATACTATTGTTGTAGTGGGGTTTTGGTCACACAGCTCACCTGCCCTCCTGCACACCTGAGTTTAACTCCTGCTCAACTTGCAGCAAAATCAATTGCTGCCACCCACTACAAACAGGTGTTCTTGTCTGTCCAGGATGATGAATGACCAGGAATTAGTTCAGGCCGTGGCTCGGCGGTGTCAAGCCACTGTCAAGACCCGCTAAGATTATAGCTCTTTCCTGGCTCTTGCCATGAGACTGTAGGGTGGGCTGGGAGTAGGTGGCAACACGGGACCCCCTGATTTGGTTTGCTGTTTCGTTTTCTGCTGGGTTTTGCTTTTGGGCACACAGTAATTTTCTCATCCGTTGAGCCTGCCGGCACACCGCCTTATCTTTGGTTTGTCCTTGGAGATTTTGTGCTGCTGTAGAACGCTTTTAGTGATTTCATCCCCTGCGATCCTGAGTGTGGGGATCAGAGGGAGGTTTAGAAAAGAGATATTGACCAAGGGATGCCATCGTGGATCTCAGTTCCAGCAAAGCTTGCTTGTATGCTGTTCGTGGTGTCCTGTCAATAAACCGATTTTCTGAATTCTGGAGACTGGTTATTGCAGGGGTTGACGGATCCCTAAAGGTGGCAGAGACTCTGTTTTGCACGCAGAAGATCTAGGTTTGCCAGCCTCCAAGTGCCACCTGGAGATTTCCCTAAGTTACATTTGATCTCCAGGTCACTGAGACCTGGAAATGGCTGTTTTGGAGGGTGGACTCTGTAGCATTATACCATGCTGAACAGTGGCATAGGGGGAAAAAAGCCACCTGGGCAAAATGGTGCCCCCCCACCCCATGGCACCCCCACGCCCCCTCACTTACCTGAGTTTAGCCAGCTGCAAAAAGCAGCTGGCTGCAAAAGTAGCCTGGTGGGAACTACACATCCCAGGAGACCTTGCGAGCACCGCGGGGGGGGGGGGGAGGCGAGGCCCAGCCACTTCTGGGAAGGAGGAGGGGCGTGGCTGGGCCTTCGCGTGATGTGCACACGCCACCTGAGCAGGCCTTGGCCTGGGCGGTGTCAGCCCATCGCGTCGAGGCCCAGCCATGCCCCTTCTCCTTCCCGGAAGTGTGTGTGTGTGTGGGGGGGAATTTTTCCGCCCCCCATGTAACTACCAAGGGGGCGCCCAGGGTGTTTGTTCCCAGGTGTCCCCGTGGCAGCTACGCCACAGCTGCTGAGCTCCCTTCCCTCCACAAACTTTCCCCTACTCAGGCTCAGCCCTCCAAGTATTTCTCAACCCAAAGCTGGATACTTTGGTCCCAGGTTCAGACCCCTGCTTCAAAACATCAGGTAGGAGGCCTCCAACTGAGACCCTGGAAAGCTGCTGCCAGCCAGAGCGAACAATATGATAGATTAGTGATCTGGGTTCTGTTTACGGAAGCTTTGTATGTTCTTTTGTTAGGAAGGGGCTGTGGCTCAGTGGCAGAGCCTTTGTTTTGCATGCAAAAGATACTGGGCTCAAATCTCCCCCATCTCAAAAGGTCAGATAGGAGGCAGTGATGTGAACAACGTCAGTCTGGAGAGCAGCTGCCAATCAGAGCAGACAATACTGACTGTGATAGATCAGCGGTCTGACTCAGTGGAAGATAACTTTGTGCACATTTCTGAGATGCAGCCAAAGAATTCAGGGGGAACTGTATGAATGAATGAATGAATGAATGAATGAATGAATGAATGAATGAATGAATGAATGAATGAATGAATGAATGAATGAATGAATGAATGAATGAATGAGGCAGCATATGCAGATTTACTTCACACAGAAGAAATCTCACTGGCCTAAACCCTAAATAATAATAATAAACTGAATGAAGCGTTTGGTTTCCAGCAGTCTCAGGGAGCTAGAAAGCTAAGTGTAATAGTCTTTCTCCTATGGTTTATGTCTGAGATCCGGTACTCAGTTATACTGCTTCTAGTCTTGGAACTTCCATGGCTCACATGCATCGAAAAAATTGTCGATGAATGTGTCAGCTGTATTGCTGCCAAGTCACAGTCAATTTATGGAGCCCCTGAAGGGTTTTCAGGAGATATTAATAGGTAGTTCAAATTAGACGTTTGTCACATACTTTAGAGATGGCCTTAGCAGTGGTGTAGTGCCAAGGGTGCAGGGTGGTACGTGATGCACTGGGGGCGTGCCAGTGCGGGGGCATGGCGGGGGCGTTCTGGGATGTGGCGGGGCAGGTGGGAGCGCGCACTGGGCGCAGTTCCCCCTCGCTCCAGCCCTGGGTCTTGGGACTGCTATTCTCTGTTGAACTCAATCCTACATTTGCAGTATGGGTTTGCATGAGAAAATTATTTATTTCTCTACTTCATTTATACGCCACCTTTCTCTCCAGTGGAAATCCCAAGCGGCTGATGTTGTTCTTGACACCTCTGCTTTATCTTTACAACAACCCTGTGAGATAGGCTGGGCTGAGAGAGTATGACTGGCCTAAACTCACCCACTTAGCTTCCTTGGCAGAGCAGGGACTTGAACCCAGGTCTCCCAGAACCTAGCCTGACATTCTAATCAGCATGCAACGCTGGCCTCTTTTGGAAGTGAATTTACTTATGTGCACTTGTGGTAGGCTGAAAAAAAGAGTCATTCTGGCCACCCAGCAAGCATCTATGATAGAGGGAAGATTCGAACCTGGATCCCTCAGGACCTCTTATTGTTACCGCGCTGCTCAGGTAACTTTCTACAGGCTCCAAGGTACCCAGCTCTCGGCAGCACCCCGGAACCCAAACAGGACCCGACACGACAAGTGTAAATAAAGAAGGGTTTTATTGAGATGCTGACCTAAGTGTCAGCACCTCCGTTCCACAAGGACTCTGCTGCCTAGCAGCCTTACAACATCTTAAATACACTCTCTCCCGTCGGGAGCCCGGGAGAAAATACAAGACAGCCCACCACCATTCATTAACAAAATTCAAAGTAACCAATCATTCATTTGCAACATACAGGAACCAATCAGAGTTCGATAGGCATCCCCTTCTTGGATTTCGCGCCAGAGTAGGGCGAGGCGATGACGTGTCCACTCGCGGGAAAACACAAAGGTTTCCCCAGGTGTCCGGGGTCAGGAAGCAGAGCTTGATGACGATAGCCCCCGTATCTGCCTGCTGAAGGGATTAGGCAGGGCGAGGCGCTTCCTCCGAGATCTCCCTTTGTTCGCGTCCATCGAGGACCTTTTGCACGTGAAAGGGGTGGGCTCAGGTGAGGCCAAGATGGATTCCTGCCTTGGGCCAAGGAGGTTCCATGCAGTCACAAATACAGAGAAACTTACAAAACCTATTTCCTATCTAATACAGTTGGTTTCTACCTAACGAACACAGAGGTATAACATAATGCACTTTCTGCTTACAATGAAATCCAGAAGCGGGACAAATTTGCTTCTGGCTCCGCAATCATTATGATACTAACTACACCATATCACACTGGCTCTACCTCCCTCCCTCCCTCCCTCCCTTTGTGTGTGTGTGTGTGTGTGTGTACGTACACACACACACACACAGGGACACTGGCTACTGTTGATCAATTAACCCAGAGCCTAGAGATGCTTGTTAGTAAGCCAAACTTAGGTTGCCTACCTTCAGGTGAAGCCTTGCGCTCTCCCATAATTACAGCTCATCTCCAGACTACAGAGACTAGGTCTCTTCGCTGTGCAGTGGGGGTGTAGTGTGCAGTGCAGTGGGGGTCTCCTAGCATTTCCCATTTACACATTCGCAGGCACCCCTCTGTTTGCTGCATGGCTGGCCTGCTGAACTCTCCTGGGTCTCTGCTTTTCCTGGTTCTCTAAATGCTGCCTCTCATTTCACTATTAAAGGCACACAGTCACAAGATTGCTGGCTTTTAAAAATCACTTCTAACTGCTGTTGTGTCAGTGTTCCTGTTATTGCAGTTATATCTATATTGTGGTCCCTCTCCAATAATAATCCCCCCCCCAAATGAAAGAGGCAAAGTAATTCCCTGAATCATACTCTGGTGAAGAAGAGGACATGTCCTAGACTGGTATTCTCCCCCACCCCCCCACCCCAAAAACACACACACACATACACATACTTCCTCCTGCTGTTGCTGCCGCAGGAGGACAGAGAGGCTTGTTATTTCAACATTCCTTGATATTTCAATATCCCCATATTAGATCTATCATTATTTTGATAGACCTAATATGGTACAAATCCTTGAAGCTGAAATAAAGTTTTTAAAAGCCCTCCGGATCATCAGGGAGGGCGGAATTAGAGTAGGGGAGGTGGGGGAGGCCAAAAAGCCCATTTCTTTTGTCTTCCCTGCAAAGCAGCCGAAAAGGTCACTATTTTTCCTTCTCTCACAAACAGCGGCAATTATGGTACCTGTTGCACAGTGAGTGTGAAGTGGAGGGAAAGGCATGCGTAACAGAATCTCTGCCCTGAAAATAATCTCCCTTCAGTGCGGGGCAGAGCACCAGTATATAAATTGGCCACTATTAACTCCTCCATACTGGTGGAATTTTGACCTTAATCTTATTCAGGCCTGCTATTACAAACTATATAAATATAGCTGAGACATTCAATTGGATCTTCTGAATACAGTGTCATTTTGGATCTTTAACGAGGAAACAGTGATACTCAGAGCTTTGCAAACCAGGGGTTGAAACTGAATTTTTTTTGGGGGGGGCAGGGTGTCAAAAGTTGAAATTAGCTTGTTGGTGCGACTTTGCCAGCATTTCAGACAAAGAAACAGTCATAAGGTTTTTCTTCCCCACATGCTGCAACAATCCTTGTACGTCCAGTGACATTATCTTTGGATGGCTAATTGCTTAGATTGCATCTCTATCTCATTTTTGGCCTCTCCCCCTTTCTCCTGTGAATCTTTTCAAATCACAGTGGAAGTAATAATGCCGCAAGACTCCTTGTATGCTGTTTCTAGAGTTGTCCATTCACGTATATTTTGGTCCAGACAGGGCTGCAGGGGTGATGTGATTTCGTTTTTGAAGATGTACTTACCGGTAATTGTGGGATTGGATGCCAAAGGCGCTTTCTGTGAGGATTGCATTTTTAAATACCTTCAAATTTCTAGTCCTTATGGATGTTGTATGAAGATATGCCTAAAACTGCCAGGACAATGTCTGGCCTACCGAAAGAGATGATGATGATGATGATGATGATGATGATGATGATGATGATGATGATGATGATGATGATTAAGCTTCTATACTGCCCTCCCCCAAAGGAAGCTAGTATTTTCTCCCTTCCCCTGACTTGGATGGCAAGTTATACCTTTTTCAGGCTAAAGATGAGAGTGCATTTGTAGCAGTGCAGCAGGAAGTAGTGTGCTTCCGCCTTGTGAAAAATAGTCCCCCTCCAACCCTTCCCAAATACAAAGCTTCCATTTTTGCCACCCTGGCTGGTCCACGGCCCTGAAGGCCATGCAGCTGCCTCCTGACAGCCCCCAGAGTGGCCAAGAGAGCCCCAAGCCACCTGAGGTCGCAACGTTCACAACACAAGCCTTTATTGGCATATAAAACAGGACAAAATTTTAAAACAAAACAAGGTTAAGAAATACAGTTAAAATTACTAATTTCCAGTATAAAATTTGCAACAGTTTCACAAAAGAGCACATCAGAGCTGTTCAGGAGATTGGGTATCTTATAACACTCATGGCGCTGAGAACATTGCAAGAAAATGGAATTCATGTATTTCATGCGTATCTTATTGTATTTAGGGCATAGAAACAAAGAATGGTCAAGTGTTTCAACCGTAGTCCTATCACATGAACAAACTCTTTTAGAACGTTCCATATTCTTAAATCTTCCCTCCAGCAGAGGTCGCAACGTGTTGACCTGGTAGCTCAGGGAGCAACCGAGAGAGCCCTGAACGACCCTTGGCTGCACTGCCCTGCTCCAGTGGCTGTCAGGCTGGCTGGGAAAACCCCAGGTCACCTGAGGCTGCAGTGGCCCATTACGGGGACCTGCAAGGTGGCAGAAGAACCTCTGCACTACCCAGAGCCCCAGTGATGCCAGCTGGCCCCCACTTCTGCCACCCCTGGCCCGCCCTGCCACTCATCCAGTGCCGTTGCTTTTGCCACCCCCTCCAACCCTTCCCAAACACCAAGCCTCAGCAGCGCTCCCCAGCACTAAGACCCCGTGGAACAATCAACTACCAAGAAGGTCCACGAAGGAGCTGCCAATTGATCTTCCACCAAGCTCTCACCTTTATCCTGAACAGGGTATAGCTAAAGCTCTGAATGGTACACTTGAGGAGGTGGATGCCCCAGGTGCCACTTTAGAGTGCCATGTGTGTGTGTGTGTGTGTGTGTGTGTGTGTGTGTGTGTGTGTGTGTGTGTGTGTGTGTGTGTGTGTGTGTGTGTGCGTGTGCGCGCGCACATTCAGTTGGTCTCCCCTCCAGGAGCAAGCAACTGTATTGGGCTGCAGAAGCCTGAATAGGGAGCAGGTGAGTGGGCTCAGAGGAGTGCCTTCAGCCCCACTACTGAAGTTTGCGGCATGCTGCCGCAGCCCGGCTCGCTCCTGTCCCCCGCCTCCTCCTGCACCCACATTCACTAGCTTCTACTTGCCGCTCACCTGCAGCTCACCTTCCCTGCTGCTCGCCGGCCTGTCCCGCTCACCCACTTGCTCGTGCGCCCACTGGCCCACCTCAGTTTTTGGGGGAGAGCACAGATTTTGGGGAGGCGGCACAGTTTCCGTATTTGTCCCCAGGCGCCATTTCCTGTAGGTACACCCCTGCAATCTGCTCGTATTCCAGCTGGTAAATAGGGCTGGCCCTGGCTAGCATTTGGATGGGAGATCGGCAAGGAAGTCCAGGGCTGCTGTTCCGAAGCAAGTAATGGCAAACCACCTCTGAACATCTCTTTGAAAATCCTATGAAAGAAGATTTTGGATTTATACCTTCCCCCCCCCCCCTTCTCTTCTGTAAGGAGACTCAAGGCGGCTTACAAACTCCTTTCCCTTCCTCTCCCCACAACAGACAACTGGAGAGGTAGGTGGGGCAGAAAGAGTTCTGAGAGAACTGTGACCAGCCCAAGGTCAACCAGAAGGAATGTAGGAGCAGGGAAACAAATTTGGTTCACCAGATAAGAGTCGGCCGCTCATGTGGAAACCTGGGGAATCAAACCTAGTTCTCCAGATTAGAGTCTTCCGCTCTTAACCACTAAACCGCTTTGTCACTTATGGGGTCACCATCTGTCAGCTGCAGCTTGACAGTGTTTTCTACCACCATTTTCCCGTAGTGCAGAATTTGGGTTGGCGGAGCTCAGAGGTGGGTTATTTTATTATTATTATTATTTGGCAGCGTGGCATGGGCATAACCTTACTGGGCACATTGTTTATTTCAGGCTTCAGTGATGCCAGGTGTCGCTTTCCTCCTGAATACGCTCTTTGTTCTGAATAATGAACGTATTTAGCAACAGTTTAGCATTGTGCAGTCGAGTGCTCTAAACCTTCTGCTCACACAGTTCCCTAAAATAGCCTAAGCTGAGGTTTAAACCTCACATGAAGGCAGAAGCGTACCAGGGCCAAATGGCGCCCGGAGACAAATTGTCTCCAGGACGCCCCCCAGGCTCTGCCCCCCACCACCCTAGCTCCGCCCCTGATGCCCCCAGGCTCCCCCCCACTGCCCTCAACCCTGCCCATGTCACCATGGACATGGGCAAGGTCTAGGGTGCCCACCTCCCCCCCCAGACTCCCCCTGCTGGCTGGGTTCCCAGCTGGCAGCCAGCAGTCTCTTCTGAAGAGGGGGGGAGTCCAGGGTGGGGTTGAGGGCGCTTGGAGGACTTCCTGCTGCATCGTCGTTTTTTGCGTGCCTCAGATGGGGTCGAGGCACGCGAAAACAATGAGACAGCAGGACTTCCTGGTCACGTGGGGGGCCGATTTTGCGCCCCCCATGACCAGAAGAGTGGCGCCCGGGGACAAGGGGTACCCCTTGTCCCTAGGCAGATACGCCACTGCATAAAGGTTGCCAACCTCCAAGTGGCCAACAAAGAGCCAGCGGACTTGGAGGTCTGGCGTGAAGGGGCATCATTCTGGTGCTACATTTGTCCAAGTCCGCAGGCAGCCCTTGGCGGAAAAGAGCGCAGCATAACAGTCTCCTGTGTCTGGTTGCTCTGTGGTAACTTGCCGGAGGAGCCCACCCACCAGCCTGCCTCTTCCCCAGTGACTTACTTGTAGGGGGAGGTGGGGAGATGGCCTGCACAGGGAGCATGCCCCTGGCGGCCATCTGGGAAAGAGGCAGGCCAATGGGTAGGCAGGCAGCTCTCATGGGGGAGGGGGAGACGGCAGGCAAGTGGGCACGTGGCAAACAGCAGGTGAGAAATCATGGGAAAACAACGGGAAAGTGGCTTTATAGTGGTCTGACCCCATGCATGTTTACTTGGAAGCAAGTGACAGTGTAAGTGTAACCTCTATCTGTGGGTTCTGTGGGGCAGGACTTGGAAGGAGTTGCAAAGAACTAAATTTAAAACAAAATGGTTTACTTCCTTAACAAATAACACTTTTAACATTTACATTTAACATTAACAATTTACAGTCCTTTTAGGTTGCATTTCAAGTCCTTATATTTACAATCTACTGATAATGCCAAGTCCAATTCTTTCTGCTGGTGGTTGGCTTATGAAGACTTCAGAGACTTGGTGAATGGGATCCAAGATGATGAAGGTCCCCAAACGAACTCCCATCAACTACACACATAGCAAGCCCTGAAACAATACATTCTAACATTTACAATATAGCAAAAATAAACAACTCCCTTCCCACTAGTTCCCAACAACTTTGCAGTCACCTTAAACAAGGTGTTAAGAGCTTATAAAGAATTAAATCAAGGTCCTAGCCTGGTAGCCTTGCTTCCTCCAACTTCACCAGTTTTTGCAGCCTTCTGCTGCTTTGAGTCTCCACCCCTTTCTGGGTCAACCCATTCTGAACATAGGGGTTACATAAGCTGGCTCTCTCCTGGCCCTGCTTTCGCTTGCCCGTGTGGGGCGCAAGGCAGAGCCGCTTGGATTGCACGCGGGAAACAAAACGTTGGCAGCGGCAGGAAGGAAGTGAGCTATAGAGCGAATGAGCGTCAGCAACCTTGCTTGGTTTTGCGTTCAGAAGCTTGCTCTGCTGGAGCCGCCTCCAGACATAGGCCACATGGCCTGGGCAACCGCTCTACCTCCTGCTTTTGCAGGGCTTCTAGAGCATCTGAGGAGCTTAGCCTGCCTTCAGGTTCAGTAGCTGGAAGTCCTGGCTGAACACACCTCCACAGACAGACGAGGGTGGCCACTACATGACTTCCAGTATGTCCCGAGCAGTGAGCGGAGGAGCGGGCAGGGCTACAATGCGCCCTCCACATGACTCAAGGCGAATGGCACCTGGGTAAAATCACCCCCTACCCCCCTAGTTATGCCCGTGGTCAAGAGATTAGAGTTCCATGCATAATTGACCCTTAATAAGAAAAAAAAATTGGTGTGTGAATTACTGTCATCAGTTTACAGTACAGTACAGTACAGTAAACCTTTATTAGGCATAAATAATTCTACATACAGTATGTTCGTATCATAAACAACAATACAACGAGGAATCCAATACACTAAATTAGGATAAATTATACACAAACTTTCTGAAGACCTATTGTGATATCCATATGTTAATTAAAACCCATTTGAACGACTTCTCATGTTTATTACAATGACTTGAGCCTCAGACATTAAATCAATGTAATTTAGATGATTTGATACATCGAGGGACACATTTTAGTACCGTCTTTGGTCATCAGTTTCTAAACGTATTTCTTCCGGGATATGTATCATAATATCAAATTGTTATCTTTTTACTTATTGGAATTATTCATACAGTGTCCCCCCCTTTTAAACCATTTTCATCATTACTTCCAGTATATTAAAATCAAAATATATACTTACTTAGTTTAAATATATCTCTTCAGCCTTTCTTCATTGTTGATCTTATTTTTGTGAGTAGTATGAAAAGTACATGTTACAATTTTCTTGAAATTCTTGATTCGGTCTCTTCAGAAGTTTTGTTGACTTAGCCATTGTGGCACAGTCCCTTGATTTGTTTTCCCTGTTCTCAGGGCTAAGACGTTCTTCTGCCTTTCATTTTATTGCAAAAATCACTCTAGCCGCTGTCATCAAGTTATCTGAACAGTTCTGCCAAAGGTCACAACATGCTGTTTGGTAGTCTGCCTAATAACACTGTTGGGTTAGCCTTGACAACAAATTTAACTTTCAAGATCTCTTGTATTTCTACATGTAAAGTTTTCCTTCCCCCCCACTTTTCTGCACGATCACGACATATGATAAAAAAAGCTATCTGCTTCTTTACATTCCCAGCATTTTCTTGGAAATTCTTATTCCTCTTTTCATTGTCCTTTTCATTGTCCATTGATAAAACATCTTGTATGAGTTTTCTCTTAATGTCTGGCGGGTTGTAAATTTTATACCTTTTGGCCATGAATATTCCCATTGTTGAAATGGCATTTCCTCCCCAAAAGTTTGCATCCCTGTGACCATATATGTTTTCACTTGTTCCATGTCTGTATCAAGCTGCAACAACAGTTTATATATATTTGTCTTACTAAATGTTCATTTTGCAGATAAATCTTTTTGAATTCTGTCAGTCCTGTTATCAAACTTTTTGTTGATTTTGTTTCCCTTCTTAGAGACGAATTGAAAATATAAAAGCAGTCTAATTGAGAAAAAAAAACCTTTCCTCAAGCCAACTAAGGATTTTGGGAAGTGGGTGTGGCCAGGTGGGGCTCTTGCCCTGCAGTGTTTCTGATTGGCTGCTAGAGATTTTATTGGCTGTGCAGATTAAGACTTTTTTTCTGTGGAAATTGCCTAAAGCATTTGTACAATGTTTGCAAAATGTTTTCAATCCCTCCCCTTTTGTTCACACTCACCACCTTGAAACTATTCCTGGCCGCCATTTTGTGATTATCTTTTTTAAAACCTTTTTTTAGTTCCGTGTTGAATCAGTGCTTCAATGCTTCACAGATCGTGCTGCATTCTATACTACTCGTATATTCGATGCTTAAAAGATTGCCCCCCCCCACTAAAAGAACAAACAGAGAAATGCCGCAAGTAAACAGGCAAGGGGGAGCAGAATGAGCTCAGAAAATAGCGCTGAGGAGGAAGTTCAGGGAAGCAGAAAAGTGTGGAAAATGTAGTCAACAGATCGCATGACAACTGACGATATTTTCAAAACGTTCCAGCCAGAGAATAATTTTAAAGGGGATTCATTAAAACGTTTTAAGGCTGGAAATAAAACATTTTGAGATAAAAACTGTTGGATTTGTCAGCCTTGCATGCAGCAGGCATGGAGTTCTGGGAGAGCTCAGCAAACACTCTAAAAGTGACATTTGGAAACATTAGCTCTCTGACTCTTCTGAGGAAAGATGTTGTTCAATGTTCTGTTAACTAAAGCTATGTAAAAATCTTTGACTGAAAGTTTAATTCTGTAAACTGTGCTTGTTATTGGTAACCAAACTGTAACCAAATAATGAACTGTAAATGTATTGATATATATTATTTTTTTTCTCTCAGAATAAGTAAAGTTTTTTAGTTTATGATTTTTGAAGTAAAAAAGGGCTGGTCCTTACCAAGATAACTGTTTTTATTTAAAGTGGCATACAAGCTACATTCTGCTCATTATTCTGTTATATTATATTATATATATATGCCTGTTGACCTTCAAAAACTATGTAGAACTCCATGGAAGGAACTTTTTATTTCTTGCCTCAAAATGTTTTAAATTAATTGTGTGGAAAAGCTGTAAAATAACATGGCTTAACGGCAGCTGCCGTCAAAGTGTAGTTTTTATTCTCTCACTCCTCCTTTGAGCGTATTTATTCCACTTCTTCCCTGCACTTGGCCTTTCTCTGCAGCTCCACTTCCAATGGCAGCCATTTTGTTGTTGTTTTACCACTACCATATGTCAGTTTCAAAGATGCTCCACAGGCTCAAAATGGCTTGGCACTCTTGCACTATAGTGATCATTAGCAACCGGACTGTCCACAAAGGAGTATCCAGTTGTAAATGATCTCTACAGTGCCACAATGGCCCACTCTCCAACAATATTCAGGTGCTGCTGGGGCCAAGAGCTGCTACAGTCCAAACAGAGTCTGGGAGAATGGGCAGACTATTTTCTTTCTCATCTCTTTTCCCTGTCTTCCTCCCCTGCAGTGGTTTGCCTATTCTTTCTTGGTGAAGTGCCTTATCAGCCTCTCCACAGCTGGTCTACTCATACTTATCCTGGCCTTTCACATCAAAGAGATCCAGGTAGGTGACTGCTATGCCATGCTAACTTTCATGAAGTTTCCATCAGCTGGTTGCAACGTGACAGTTGTTTCCACCACCATTTCCTCCCTTAGTGTAGAATTTGAGTTGCTGGAGCTCCCGTGGAGTCTGTTGTGGAGGAGTGGGGAATCAAATCCTGTTCTCCAGATTAGAGTCCCCCTTTTCTTAACCACTACCCCATGCTGGCTTTTAGTTTCCCTGAACAAAATGGCAGGTTTGGAGGGATAATTCTATGACATTATACCTCACTGAGGTCCCTCCCTCCCAAAAGCCCACCGTATTCTGGCTCCAACCTCAAACCTCCAGGAATTTCCCAAGATGCAGCTGACCACCCTCGACCCTCCAGTGGGTCTGAGGCACATCAGAAGGCTTTCCACTACCCTAATGAAATACTCCAAATAATGTATTGCTGCTAGGTTTTGGAGGGAAGCAGATGTGAATGGAAAGAACAGGCGGGAAGTTGGGACTTGTATGTTCATGGTTTGGGATGGCAGCCCAGAAGTCGCCCATATAGGCTAACCGCGCTCTACCTCCCTTTGAAGGAGTGGGTGACACATGGAAAACATACATCAGGCGGGTTTTCTTTCCTCTGGGCCGTTTGATCAGAGCGGCTGATTTCAGCAAGAGGCGTTTCCTGACTGAGTCACAATATCTTTCAACCAGCTACTGCCAAACTGCAGCCGGAGGGGTGGATATTGTGGCCAGCTCTGAGATTTCATTCCTCAGTCAATTATTCAGGGCTGCTTAGATTTTCTGGGGGTTTCCTCAAAAGCACTCTGTGGTACTTCAGATTCAGTTCAAGGTTCAGTGCAGTTCAACATGGCAAAATTAGTCCAGGACTGATTTTTAAAGACAATGCATCAGGGGCCAGAATTAGCCAACCGACATTCGTCCCGACGCTCTCTGGAATAAATAAATCTTAGACTCCCTGATTACTTGAAGTAGCTAATTCAGTAGGAATCGGTTTTTAAATTAACCCTTTAATTAATTCAAGCTGCAGAAATTTGCCTGAACAATTATGTTGTTGGCTGAGGAGTTTATATCCTGACTTACAAACTTTACAACTCATACAAAACAGCCAGGAATGCAACTGTTAGAGGAAACAGTACTTGTTTCTCGATGATGTACATAGATGTTGCTGTAAATACTTTCATAAAAGAGCTAGGCCCCTTCCGCACACGCAAAATAATGAGTTTTCAAACCACTTTCACAACTGTTTGCAAGTGGATTTTGCTATTCCACACAGCTTCAAAGAGCACTATTCTGCATGTGCGGAATGAGCCCTAGATTCGAATCCAGTAGCAGAGGCTGGCAAGTTTTTTAGAGAGTGTGTTTTCAAGAGTCATAACTCCCTTCATCAGATACCAAGGAAAAGTTGACTCCTGAAAAGCTTGTACTCTGGAAGTCTTACTGGTCCCTAAGTTTCCTTGGACTCAAATCCACCTGCTCTGCTGCAAACCAACATGGCTATTCTCTGAAACCTCTTAGAGGAAGCATTCCTTCTTTTTTGTGTATGCGCGTGCTCATGAGAGAGGATGTGTGTGTGTTATAAGATGGGAGCTGCCATCCCATAGATTTTGTAAGCCCTTGCATTCAAAATCATTAACATTTGTGCGTGTGTGTTTTAATCTGCTGCCCAATTTAATCGGCATCATCTTTTAAGATTAATCTGGAGTCTTTTGAAATCAGTCAAGTCCATAGACTCAACACCACAACTTTTAAACATAAGGTCCAGAAGATACCCACACACCCTTCAATGCAAATATAAAACACATAATAGGTTGCAAAGTCAGCCAAGTACTGAAAAATCATGGGAGGCGATTTGGGGGTTTGCTATTTTATAAATGGTTATAAACATTATAAAGAAAATTTTATAAGCATTGTAAAGAAAATGTTTTTGACCATTATTGTAAGCCGCTTTGCACCATGAGGAAAGGTGAGATATAAATGTTAAAATAAATAAAAGTCAGCAAAGGCTACTGTGGGGTAGTGGGGATTAGAGAGTTGGATTCGAATCTGGGGTAAATTCCCCACTTCAAAAGTGAAAATAGAGGGGACCCCTGCTCCGTGTTTGGCGCGCAGTTTCAAAAAGGTGTACTTCCAATCAGGATCCGAAATTACCCGCGCTGAGGGGTGGGAGGAGCAGCAGAATCGGGGGGACTGCTTTGTCGCTGCTGGTGTAGTGGGGAGTGCTGCAGGACCCCGGGTATTTGCCGTGAGGAGCGCACATCTAATGGTGGGTGGGGAATCGACCTGGGAGACCCAAATTTGAATGTGACATAAAGCTCGCTGATTGACCTTGGGCCTAGCCTACCTCATGGGGCTGATGTTTTGAGGTTTAAATGAAGGAAGGGGAAAACGCTATCCCGAGCTCCTCAGAAGAAACGTGGGATTGAAAAAAAAAAATTAAATAATTATGCCTGAGCTTTTGCCCAGTCAGAGCAACTGAAGCCACCTTATGATCGATGGATGGTACTTGTCGGGGGTGGTGGGGAAGGGAAGGAGTCTGAAAACCACTTTGAGACTCCTTAAAGGTAGAGAGAAGGGAAAAAATAAAAGCCGCCACTTCTTGATCTGGATTCTGGATTGTATTATTCAATGCCGGCAGATAATATAAGGGCTTGCTAGGTTTGCCAGTCTCTAGGTGGGGCGGGAAAAACTTCTGGAATCACAACTGATCTCCAGATATCAGAGATCAGTTCCCCTAGATCAGTGGTGGTGAACCTTTGGCACTCCAGATGTTATGGACTACAATTCCCATCAGCCTCTGCCAGCATGGCCAATTCCCAGAAGGGGCTGATGGGAATTGTAGTCCATAACATCTGGAGTGCCAAAGGTTCGCCACCACGGCTCTAGATCAAATGACTGCTTTGGAGGGTAACCTCTATGGAAATCATAGCCTCTGAGCTCTTTTAAAGCTCCATCTCCAAATGTCCACGAGCTTCTAGAGCTGGAGTTGGCAACTCTGTTTTCTCTGCCTTCTCTTCTGTAGCTTTTCATGCTGGACAACTCCCTGGGCGACTGGCAGATCGCAGTCAGCACCTCCAAGCTGGGTTTCCTGGCTGTGGAGCTCTTGGCCTGCTCCCTTCATCCCTTCCCCCTGGGAGATTCCCCCTGCCTGGACCCGAAACCCATCAGGACATTTGTCTTCCTCTCTGACACCGACATGATCCTGTCCCTGCTCATGTTCCTCCGGCTCTATCTGGTGCCTCGGGCCGTCCTCTTGCGGAGCAGCGTGCTGGGCGACGCCTCCTACCGCAGCATTGGCTCCCTCAACAAGATCCATTTCCAGTACCCCTTCGTGCTGCGGGTGATGGTGAACAGCCAGCCGGGACGGGTGCTGCTCATCTTCACCGTGGGCCTCTGGATCATCGCCTTTTGGGTGCTGTCTGTCTGCGAAAGGTGAGGATCTGTCCCTGCCTGGGGCGAGGGTTGCTAACTCTGGATTGGGAAGCTTCTGGAGGTTTGGGGGTGGAGCCAGGGGAGGGACCTCAGAGGGTTATAATGCCCATAGAGTCCACCGTCCAAACTGGTCATTTTATCTAGGGGAATTGATCTCTGTAATCTGGAGACCAGTTGTAATTCTGGGTGAATGGAGCTTGGCAGTCTTCATTCATGATCTTCCTTTGACGTTAGGTCGTCATACAAGGCCCAAAGGGATCATGGGAAACAGAGCCAGAAAATGGCCCTTTCCACACAAATCGCCTAAAACGTTTCTAAAATGTTTTCAATTGCCTCCTTTACCACAATGTCTGTCTGCACTCACCCCTCTAAACGATTCTTGATTTTTCCCCTTTGTTTTTGAGCTAGATGTGGAATCGATGCTTCAATGATTCACAGCTCACAATTTTCTGCACAATTCTCTGCTTCAGTGATTCACAGATTCACAATTCTCTGCAACTCCTATGCTTAATGTATTGAAGATTACCCCCCGCCCCACATGAAAAACAAGCAAACAGAAATTGTGCAAATGAAGGCAAGGGGAATGGAATGAGCTCAAAAAATGGTGCCGAGGTGGAAGTCCAGGGCTGGCACAAAGGCATGGAAAACTGAACAGTGGCATACCTAGGCAAACTGGAACCATGGGCAAAACCTGAGTTTGGTGCCCCCCCATGGGCAGAGCAGCCCGGCCACGGCACTCACCCTTCCCAAACAGCCCCAGCAGCCCAAGTTCACCAGAGGTGGAGCTCCTCCATCCTCCTGCTCTGCTTCTGGTGGCTTGTGGGCCACCGTCCAGAGTGGACGTGGCTTAGAAAGGCGCCCCCATGTGACTAAAAATTTCTGCGCCTGAGGCAACTGCCCACTTTGCCCAATGGGCGGTACGCCTCTGCAACTGAAGGCCTTTTCAAAACGTTTCAACCAAAGAATTGTTTTACAAGGATGTCCATTTAAAATGTTTTGAGGCTGCAAAAAAACACAAAACGTTTGGGGGTGAAAAACAATGCGGAACTCCACGGAGGAAACATTTTATTGCCTGTCTCCAACGTTTTAAAAGATTTGTGTGGAAAGGGCCAAGGACAACTGAATTCTGGGGCCTCTCAAAGAAGAACCCATTTGTTGTAAAATAAAGCAGAAGTCCAGTGGCACCTTGAAGACTAATAACATTTTTGCTAGGATGAGCTGTCGTGAGTCAGAGCCTGATGCATCGGATGAAGAGAGGCTCTGACTCATGAAACCTCGTGCTTGAAGCTACTTTATTAGTCTTGAGGGATCCCTCTGGACTCCTGTTTGATTGTCCTGCGACAGACTGGCATAGTGACTCCTCTGGAATGACTGAGTATTGTGGCAGGTCTTTTATCAACCAAGCTCAGGCCCACAGAAGCTTTGTATCAGCCTGAGAGTGGCAATGTAGTGTAATGGTCATCAGGCTAGGATCCTGGAGACCCAGGTTCGAATCCCCTCTGGGTGACAGGAATGCCAACTTACCCACTATAGTGAGTCACTTCCCACTCTGGCCTCTTGACCAAGTGGTGGGGTGGACATGATGGGGGGAGGGAGAAAGGGATGCCATCGATGCTCTAGGACAGGGTGTCCAACTCTGGCGCCCCAGATGTTCATGGACTATGATTCCCATCAGTCCCTGCCAGCAGAGCAGAGCTGTCAGGGGCTGATGAAAATCGTAGTCCGTGAACATCTGGGGTGCCAGAGTTGGACACCCCTGCTCTAGGATTTCGCTGCTCTCCAGAAGCGATGTCGATATGCCAGTGGTGCCTTCCTCCCACCCCAGAAATCTTTAATAAAAATCCCAGCTCCTTTTGTGCTCAGTCGTAGATAAGATAATCTGTACTCCTTCTGACGGCAGCCAGCCTGTTACTCATCCACATGGGCTAAGAAAACCAGCAGGCCATTTTTGCTTGATATTTAATGTGCTGCAACTTACGCAGTTTTGTTCCTGGAAATTTTTAACGCCACTTTCGGTTTTATTGTGCTGTCAGGGTGAAATAAAAAATGTACTTGGCAAATAGATGGGCACTGTCATCCAGCTACCTTTACCCATGGCCACAGTTTTTCTGGCAATTTGAACCAGTACAATACAGACTGTTCAACACAGTACAATATAGACCTGTTCTGACATGCTCACAAAGTGCATGTTACAACATGTTCCATTTTCAGCTCTCCCCCCTTATTTTTAAATGGTCATCTCTTCATCACCTCTTCTGTCTCACACCCACCGAAAGGGAAATAAACTCATTGGGTGGGCATCTGTGTAAAGTTGTCAGCCCTGCATTGCCAAATACTGGGAGATTTGAGGGGCAGTTCTAGGATAGGGTGGTGTTTTGGGGATGCAATGCCACATACTTTGTGACACTTGACGAATGTCCTCAATATCTGTGGGTAAAAGCTCAGAGGGACTAGGGAAATTTCTAGAGCAACATGGAGAATGTGATAGAGTTTTGGGTAGAGTTCTGGGTAGAGTTTTGGAGTTGAGATGTCATTTCCAGGTGATGTTCTAGGAATCATCACAGTCTCTATGGCTTTTACCATAGAGACTGGGAACTTCTGGACCATGACCCTCAATGCTAGCCTCCCTTTTTCCCCCCTCTTTAAATCATCAGATGTTAGGATTATAGCCAAGATAGGCAAATACTGGCTATTTATTGAGTAGGGGGAGGAGTAAAGATTTTATTGCCGGTCAGGCAACACTGGTTTTAAAAACGGGCAAACTCACTGAATCGCATTTCAAAGCCTTGGAATGCTGCCCAGAGCTGGAGAACTGGTATATGTCCTGGTGCATGATGGGAAACAACACAGGCAGAGCCAATCAGAAGCCCATACCTCTGGGCTATGGCAGTATCGAGTCATGCTGGTATCTGAAGCCATCTACGAGCTCACTTCAGAACGATGCTCTGAATGGTGTGAATTGCCTCTCGTGATGTGACCCCACCCTGATGAGGCTCTCTCATTTGCCCCTGACAGACAGCACATGGACGATGAAGACTACCTGGGCAGAACAGTTTGGTTGATTCCCATCACATTCCTAACCATTGGCTATGGGGATGTGGTGCCGGTAACAGTGTGCGGCAAGATGGTGTGTTTGTTTACTGGTGTTATGGTAAGTAACTATGGTAACTATGGCAAGTAACTAAAATCCAATAACAATATTAAACGGTGTAAATATTATAATACATTTAAAGGTTGCATTTTTAAAAATATTTAAAGGCTGTGTTTAGGCCAAAATGTAATAAAAGACAAATTTGCAAAACAATAACAACCACCCAACCCGTGCAAAATGTACAAAAACAAATGTACACACATACAACCCCCCGCCCCACCCCGATACAGTGGAGGCATTGAGACACCAGCTGGGGAAATATAAAATGTGAGAAGCTGTCAAATTCCAAATATGATCGCATGCCATTCTCAAATGTTGTCAGCTATTCAACAGTGCTCCATGCCAACCACCTGGCCGACAAACAGCAACTATTATAGTCAAACCAGGAATGCAAATATCCCAAACTGAAATAAAGTATATTTAAGGTATCTTGTAGCTATTCAACATCCGTGTTCATCTGGGAAATGAATCCATTTCATCTCTGAGGCATCCTCAGCTCAGCCTCTGTAGTCGGCGTCTGTAGTCTCTTTCCTCAACCGTTTCTTACCCTTATTCTTGCAGCTGTTATATTTCATTTTATTGTTGGATATTGATATTTTAAGAAACTTATTGGTGTTCACTGCCTTGAAAAGTGGAAGGGCGGGGTTAAAATGTCTTGAAAATAAAATAAACGCCTGGAGGTTTGTCACAGACTGTTCGTCTCCAAGAAAAGGTTGGAAATAGCACTGGTGACTAAATACTGGATGTAGAAACATGTATTTATTTAGAAAATTTGGAAGCCACCTCTCCAGAATCTGGGCAAAGCAGCATACAAGTAAAATAGTAAAACTATACCGACACATCCATAAAAGCCAGGGCATAAAAGCAGCAGAAAACTATCGAAGCTGTTTGAACAGCTATTACGAAAACGTTCCTCAGTCCCAAAGCAGACCATCAAACAGGGAACAGTCCCAGAATGAGAGCTCTTCACAGTTTTACAGTATGCAAGAACATTGTATGGAGGATTGTCAAGCATGACTGTAGTTCAGAGTCACACAAAACCATACAATGAATCATTCATTGAAAATGCTGGGGGGAAGAATTAGGACTAATAAAAGGAAACACTTCTTCACGCAACATGTGGTTGGTGTTTGGAATATGCTGCCACAGGAGGTGGTGATGGCCACTCACCTGGATAGCTTTAAAAAGGGCTTGGACAGATTTATGGAGGAGAAGTCGATCTCTGGCTACCAATCTTGATCCTCCTTGATCTGAGATTGCAAATGCCTTAGCAGACCAGGTGCTCAGGAGCAGCAGCCGCAGAAGGCCATTGCTTTCACATCCTGCACGTGAGCTCCCAAAGGCAACTGGTGGGCCATGGCGAGTAGCAGAGTGTTGGACTAGATGGACTCTGGTCTGATCCAGCAGGCTAGTTTTTATGTTCTTATACAGAAATCCGTGGTAAATTAGAGTCAGGCCAGGTAACAAATACATCTGAAATCTTCGAAGAGCGAACTCGAAGGCGGTCCATGGAGAGTCTGTCCTTGAACCCAGCTAGTAGACCTTTACCGGGAGCCCAAGTTATAAGTGAACCTGGGTTGTGTGTGGGTAAATCTGCCCTGTATCGAGGCACCTGCTTTTGGAGGTTAAACAAATATCTGGAGCTCCAGCTGTATACATCAGGTGTAGCTTAACCTTGAGACATTGCATGCGTACTGCATTCCGCGTATCTTATGGTTTTATCTTGCCCTTCCTCTGTGGAGCTTTGGGGAACAATATGGGTCTCCTTTCTCTACTGCTCACAACAATGGGACTGGCATCAGTGTACCCTGAGGTGGGGCAGCTGCCAGGGCTCCTGGCAGGGCCTACTGCTGTCACCCCCCCCCCCCAATTCACTTGCTGGTGCTTCTCTGTGCTGTCAGCTACGCCTATGCCACTGGGAAAGTAGCTGCAGGCAGTGGTGGGCATAGGGAGGGGGAGAAAATGCAGACTGGCAAGGAAAGGACACATAGATGGAGGGCATTTGGAAGGAAGGCAGGTGTGGGGGCTTGGGGATGGGTAGAAGCGGAGGTCATAGAGCAGGGGTCTTCAAACTATGGCCCTCCAGATGTTCATAGACTACAATTCCCATGAGCCCTACCACTTGGCCATACTGGCAGGGGCTGATGGGAATTGTAGTCCATGAACATCTGGAGGGCCATAGTTTGAAGACCCCTGTTGTAGAGAATTCTCTGCCCAGAGTTTCCTAAAAACTGGTACTGGCCCCGACAGCCCTGAACAATAGGTGAGAATGTGGAACAGGCCAAAGGGCCACCAGTGAGTTTCAAGGCAAAACAAGGATTCAAACCTGCATCTCCCAGATCCAACACTCTTGCCATTGCCCCCTAGCAGCTCTCTCCTTCGTCCCCTTTTGTCTCCTCACTCTGCCTTCTGCTTGGTTCACACAGGGGGTCGGCTGTACTGCCCTTCTGGTGGCCGTGGCTGCTGATAAGCTGGAGTTCAACCGGGCCGAGAAGCACGTCCACAACTTCATGATGGACATCCGGTGCAGCAAAGAGGTAACCGGACCGTTGGCCTTGACTGTCGCGGGGAGGAGGTTGGTCTGCATGCTGAAGGTCCCAACTTCAGTCTCCTTCATCTCCAGTAAAAGGGATTCCAGGCCACAAGATGTTAGGTCTTGGTCCTGTAGTCAATAGGCACGAGGCTAGGTGGGAATGCCCTTTGTCTGCCCAAGATCCTGGGGCACTGCTGTCATTCAGAAAAGGCTATTCTGAGCTCGATGGGCCTCTGACCTCACTCAGTATAAGGTTGCTATGCTGACTTTCAGGTATCTCGCCCCCCGAAGAGATAGAAAAAGTGCAGAGAAGGGCAACGAGGATGATTGAGGGACTGGAGCACCTTCCTTATGAGGAGAGGCTGCAGCGTTTGGGACTCTTTAGTTTGGAGAGGAGGTGGCTGAGGGGGGATATGATTGAAGTCTATAAAATTAGGCATGGGGTAGAAAATGTTGACAGAGAGAAATTTTTCTCTCTTTCTCACAATACTAGAACCAGGGGGCATTAATTGACAATGCTAGGGGGAAGAATTAGGACTAATAAAAGGAAACACTTCTTCACGCAACGTGTGATTGGTGTTTGGAATATGCTGCCACAGGAGGTGGTGATGGCCACTAACCTGGATAGCTTTAAAAGGGGCTTGGATAGATTTATGGAGGAGAAGTCAATCTATGGTTCCCAATCTTGATCCTCCTTGATCTGAGATTGCAAATGCCTTAGCAGACCAGGTGCTCAGGAGCAGCAGCAACAGCAGAAGGCCATTGCTTTCACCTCCTGCACGTGAGCTCCCAAAGGCACCTGGTGGGCCACTGCGAGTAGCAGAGTGCTGGACTAGATGGACTCTGGTCTGATCCAGCAGGCTAGTTCTTATGTTCTTAAGTCTCTCACTGGTTGCCAGGTTGGGCAACCCTAGAAAATGGATCCAACAGTGGCTACTGACGCTGGTGACTAAAGGGAACTTCCATATACAGCGGCAGCAGACTTCTGAATCCCCAGCGCCAAGAGGCAACATCAGGGGAAGGCCTTGGCCTCTTATGCGCTGCTTGTTGGTCCTCCAGAATAACTGGTGGGCCGCTTTGTGAGACAGGATGCTGGACTAGATGGACCACTGGACTGCTCCAACAAAGGTCTTCTTTATGTTCTTAAATCTCAGCTGTGGAGATGAAAAAAAGAACCTCCACATTCAGGGGCAGTTAACCCCTGAATCCCAGTGCTAGGAGGCAACATCAAGAGAAGGCCTTGATTTTTATGCCCAGTTTGTTGGCCCTCCAGGACAATGGGTCGGCCACTGGGTGAGACAGGACCCTGGACTAGATGAGCCACTGATCTGATCCAGCTTGTGTTCTCTTCCAGATGAAATGTTCAGCTGCCAATGTGCTGCAGGAGGCTTGGTTGCTATACAAGCACACGAAGAGGAAGGATGGGCGAAGAGCGCGCCAACACCATCGAAAACTGCTGTCGGCCATCTGCACGTAAGTGAGCCCTATGCACCCTGTGGCATACAGGGTGGATTCCAGAGTCCAGCTCCTTTTCCTGGGAGTGCCCGGTGGTTACAGCAAAAAAGGAAGGGCGATTTGTTAGCTGACTGGTTTGTTGGACCCCTGCAGTGTAGATAGGAGAGCTGGCACGGGGCACGTTTGTGGCCCAACTGTGCTAGTTAGCATAGCCCGGCCCAGAACTACTGAAAGACTTTAGAGATGGGATATACGGAGAGAGAAAAATGTCATCGATACGTCAACTCCACTTCCTCTGAAAACCTGGAAGTGACATCACAGGCACTCTAGGATTTCACTGATCTCATATGCGGTTGGTGTGGTACCTGTAGGCAAGTCATCAATCCAGAGTCACTCCATCTTGATTTCAAGGACACAACCACATCTAGGAAAGCCTGGTTCTAGAGCAGGGGTCTGCAACCTGTGGCTCTCCAGATGTTCATGGACTACAATTCCCATCAGTTCCTGCCCTGTGGCTCTCCATATGTTCATGGACTACAATTCCCATCAGCTGGCAGGGACTGATGGGAATTGTAGTCCTTGAACATCTGGAGAGCCACAGGTTGCAGACCCCTGTTCTAGAGTACCTTTGCCAGTAGTCGCACTAGACAAATTAAATGTTTTTGGTGTGTGTGTGGGGGGGTTCCTTTTCTAAGGAGACGACTGGAAGGATATTCATGCCAAGATTTTTGCGGATTCAACCAAAAGGTGGCCAAAGGGCAACTCCCCACCCCCCACCCCTCTTGGCAAAGCATGCTTATTGGCAAAAGGCAAATTTCAAAGCATGCAAGTGCTTTGCTAGCAAACAATACGACATGGAAATCATTTGAGAGTCATTAACCCAGGCAATGACCTTGGATATATGACCTTGGTACAAGGAAAGGTTTTGATACATAGGAAGGTTTGCTGAATTTTGTTTACGTATAGTGAGTGCCCTTCCCATACTGGTAGTTCCTAGGGTTTCCTGAGAAAGGTGCATGGGTCACGGCAGTATACAATTTAACTATTGTATTGTCGAAGGCTTTCACGGCCGGAATCACTTGGGTGCTGTGTGGTTTCCGGGCTGTATGGCCGTGTTCTAGCAGCATTCTCTCCTGACGTTTCGCCTGCATCTGTGGCTGGCATCTTCAGAGGATCCTCTTTAAAGGTAGAGGATCCTCTTTAAAGGTAAAGAGGATCCTCTTTAAAGGTAGAGAGAAGTGAAGAGGAGACTCTTTAAAGGTAGAGAGAAGTGAAGAATAAAATCCACCTCTTCTTGTTCTGGATTATGGATTGTATTATTTCATGCCGGCAGATAATATAAGGGCTCTCTAGGTTTGCCGGTCTCTAGGTGGGGCATGAAGAACTTCTGGAATCACAACGAGACTTTTGGTCATTTGGCCATACAGCCCGGAAACCACACAGCACCCAAATGTAGCTATTAATTTGTACTGTTGTTGCATTTGGGAGGGAAGAAACACCTCGCAGCGCTAGATAGTCGGGGGTTCTAACTCTTACCTTCCTTTCAGGTTCCGGCAAGTTCGGGTGAAACACCGGGGGATTCGTGATCAAGTGAATGCAATGGTGGATGTTTCGAAGGTGAGTCAGTCTACTGTGCCTAGCAGGTGGAGGGTTCACAAAGAATCCGGGAGGGGGGATGTCAGCAGTGGCATAGTGGTGAAGAGCAGGTGTACTCTAATCTGGAGGAATCCGGTTCGATTCCCTGCTCTGCTGCCTGAGCTGTGGAGGCTTATCTGGGGAATTCAGATTATCCTCTGCACTCCAACACACACCAGCTGGGTGACCTTGGGCTAGTCACAGTTCTTCTGAGCTCTCAGCCCCACCTATTTCACAAGGTACTTGTTGGGAATGGTGGGGAAGGGAAGGAGTCTGCAAACCACTTTGAGACTATTTAAAGGTAGAGAGAAGTGAAGAATAGAAGCCACCTCTTCTTGTTCTGGATTATGGATTGTATTATTTCATGCCGGCAGATAATATAAGGGCTCTCTAGGTTTGCCGGTCTCTTGGTGGGGCACGAAGAACTTCTGGAATCACAACGAGACTTTTGGTCATATGAGTTGCAAGAGACTCCCATGGCTGCCTCACCAGAAACTAAATCTGGGGTATTTCCCCTTTGGGAGACCCTTCTGTAGAATGTGTCATTCCACTTCACTCTTTGGACCCACAAGAATCCCCTCTGCTCCACCGTTCTCTCATCCCTCAAGTTGGGCACCTTCTATGCAGGGATCTATCCCCCCAATTTGGACACCAGTCCCCTGCAAGTAAAAGGGAAACACCCTAACAATGTTATGCCCAACCTGCGTGCAAGTTACCTGCCTCCTGTTTTGTCCCCTTTCACTCCATACGCAGCTCATTTTTCAAGGGCAAAGCTCTGAAGTGGCTGCAGTCTGTCTGTCCCTTTGGTTGCTTCACCTGTGTCCACCTTGGGGGGGTGGAGCTAAGTTTTGCGGAAGAAGCAGCAGAGCTAAATTCCGTATCTCCCTTTTTTATCCTACTGCTCCCAAACTTCCATTTTTCCATTCCGCAAGGAGCCAACAGTGGATGGCTGTGTGGTGTGGAAGTTCAAATGCGGAATGCTCGGACCTTCCACCAAACTATAGTTCCCCAACTGCTTGGGCAGGATCGGAGATACGTATGCTCAAGGAGTTGGGAAATTATAGTTAGCTGAAAGGGCTGAGCGTTCTCCTTTTAAGTATCCAGGCAGCACATATTGGAAACGTGGCTAAGCCCCAAGTACTTCCTCACACCTCTCTCGAGCAGGAGCAGCAGTGGTGTAGTGATTAAGGGCAGGTGTACTCTAATCTGGAGGAATCCGGTTCGATTCCCCGCTCTTCCGCTTGAGCTGTGGAGGCTTATCTGGGGAATTCAGATTAGCCTGTGCACTCCTACACACCTTGGGCTAGTCACAGTTCTTCTGAGCTCTCTCAGCCCCACCTACCTCACAGGGTGTTTGTTGTGAGGGGGGGAAGGGCAAGGAATTTGGAAGCCCCTTTGAGTCCTACAGGAGAGAAAGGAGGGATATAAATCCAACTCTTCTTCTTCGAGAGCTAGTGGCCAGCTTTGGCTACACTATGGGCTCCCTCCAGCCCTTTCTCATCTTTGGGGCAACAGAGAGACCAGACCTGGTGTTAATTGGCCAATTGTCACCTTCCCTGACAGATGCAAATGATCATGTATGACCTCAGCTCCAGCCTTAGCAACTCTCACCGGGAGCTGGAGAAGCGGATCGAGGCCTTGGACAGCAAACTGGATGAGACCATGAAGCTGCTCTCAGCCCTTGTGGAGTCCAAGCAGCAGCAGCAGCAGCAGCAGGAGGCCCCGTGACCCCCCACAACAGCAAGGCCAACAAGGTACGGGCAACTCCAAGAGCTTTGTGGTAATTCCTCTGATTGGTTCAGATTCTGCAACCAGGAACGGCCAAATCCCACAATTGGAATGAACATTTCAGTAAATAGCCCAAACCAACTAACTCTGCCATATTGGGTAAACTGAGAGCCAACGTAGTATAGCGGTTTGGAGTGGCAGACGCTAATCTGGAGAACCGGGTTTTGTTCCCCACTCCTCCACATGAGCGGTGGACTGTAATCTGGTGAGCTGGATTTGTTTCCCCACTCCTACACATGAAGCCTGCTGGGCAATCTTGGGCTAGTCACAGTTCTTTGGAACTGTCTCAGCTCCACCTACCTCAGAAGGTGCCTATTGTGGGGAGAGGAAGGGAAAGGAGTTCTTAAGACGTCTTGAGTCTTCTTACAGCTGAGAAAAGTGGGGTATAAATCCAAGCTCCTCTTCTTCTAAACCTCAAATGGTGTGTGTGTATGTTTGTGTGTGTGTGAAGGTGAAGAGTTAGGAGAGACTGGAGTTCAAGATGCACAACGCATTGTTTTATACAGTGGAACCTCGGTTTTCATTGCCTTCGGTTTTCATCGATTTTTTCAGTGAAAAATTTGCCTCAGTTTTCATCGATTTGCCTCGGTTTTCATCGATTTACAGTAAGGTGCAGGGGTTTGTGGAGAAAAATCGCCCGGACAAAGCTGTTGCAGGCCATTTCTGCCACTTGTTTAATGACAATTTCTTGCCCCATTTCAGACAAATCTTAAAGAGGCGTCAGAAACAGACCTCTTTGGACAGCTTACTGGTGCGACATTGGCCCACTGGCTCTGAAGCTGGTCCTAGAGTTATTGTCTGTTACTGTTTTCAGCATTAAACGCTATGTTTATTCAACCAAAAATGTGTTTTTGGCATGTTTTTTGGAGTCACAAAATAAACACAAACAGGTGTGCGGCGTCAAACTAATTAACCCAGGAAATAGCGCAGCACACCGGCTGGTTGGTAGTGAAAACGTCAACAATTATAGTCAAATAAATAATCTACTATAGTCTCAAAACTCAGATGTATCTTATTGACATAGGTTCTTAAACTGTTAGTACAATTTTACATAGCAATGTGCTGAAATGCATCACAAATCCTAAACATAAAGAGGTAATGGTTCATAAGAAGCTAAATTCCTTATTCAGTGCTATATAGCTAAACCAGCAGAAAGCAAACCGTTTGCTATGTAAAATTGTACTAACAGTTTAAGAACCTATGTCAATAAGATACATCTGAGTTGTGAGACTATAGATTATTTATTTGACTATAATTGTTGACATTATCACCACCAGCCAGCCGATGTTTTTTGAAGTGCCTAGAACGGATGAATTGGATTTACATTGATTCCTATGGAAAAGTTTGCCTCGGTTTTCATCGGTTTGGTTTTCACTCGATTCTTTTTAGGATGGATTACCAGCTGAAGCCGAGGGTTCGCTGTATTCACTTTTCTCCCCTATGGAAGCCCCAAAGCAACACACCACAACCCCCCCTTCTGTTCTCTTGGCCGGGTTAAGAAGAAGAGTTTGGATTTATATCCCCTTTCTCTCCTGCGAAGCTCAAAGGGGCTTACAATCTCTTGCCTTCCCCTCACAACAAACACCATGAGGTGGGTGGAGACCTGAGAGGCGAGAAGCTGTGACTGGCCCAAAAGGTCACCCAGCTGGGCGTGTGTGGGAGTGCACAGGCTAATCCTGAATCCCCAAGCCTCCACAGCTCAGGCGGCAGAGCTGGGAATCAAACCCGGTTCCTCCAGATTAGATACACGAGCTCTTAACCTCCCATGCCACTGCTGTTCCGCCACTGTTAAGCTGAGAGGACTCAGCAAATTCCCCAGCAAGGTTTTTGGCAAAATGAGAACTTGAACCCATCTCCCAGGATCCCAGTGTGACATTTTACCCACTCTGCCCCACTGGCTGCACTAAGTGAAAAGGCGAAGAACCCAGTGGAAAGTAGAAAGGGTACGCCCACTTCTCAAAGATAAATGTCATGGTATCCAGTGTTTTAAGATCTCCGCATTGTCCCATTCCATCAGACCACACTCCGCCCAAAATGATTCCTTGCTGTGGCCAGGACAGTCTTGCTAACAGCTAAGAAAACATTATTTTGTACTGAGGGGAGCCAGGATTTTTGTGGCCAATTGCGGTTTCGCCGACTAATCGTTTATGGCACTTAGCAGCAAACAACAAACTTATAAGCAACACATTTCAATAACAAAGGCAAGGCCAAAACAGAGGTTGTTTGGGGCCCAAGCGTAATGATTTCTCCTGTCGATTTTACAATGGCAATTTGTTCCAACGGCGCTTCCCGGTTTGGAGAGTATGGGAGCGAAAAGCAGGTTGCAGATTGTCTAAGCGACCCCCTTGGTTGCTGGTTCTGGAATCATCTTTGTGTTTGTTGGATTGAGTTGTGGGATATGTGTTACATTCTGCTGGGTTCGTTTCAGAGTCCCAAGAGAAATGTCAGATGTTGTGACTTCTCCGGATTGCAAGCCTTCTCCTCTTTTGTGAAAGCTACTCTTCTTGTGTGTTCCCCCCCCGGCCCGAGAGGGGTCATGACTCAGTTGCACAGCGCCTGCTTGACATACCGAAGGTCTCAAGTTCGAACCCTGGCATCTCCACTTAAAGGGATCAAGTAGCTGCCAGTCTGAGTATTGACCACGATGGACCAAAGGTCTGACTCAGCTTCCCATGTGACCTCTACTGTATTGTGTGCCATGGCCTGGAAGGGAACCAATAAGTTTGGCTTAGCTGACATGGCCTGTTCCTTTATTCCCAGGTGCCTCTCAGTCTTCTGCACGGAGGCCAGAAGTATACTTTTGACACCCACCCTGCCTGCTCATGCTAGTCCATGGGTCGGCAACCTGTGGCTCTCCAGATGTTCATGGACTATAATGCCCATCAGCCCCTGCAGACCCCTAGCCTCTCACAACATTCTCACTGGTGCCAGCTTTTCTTGCAGTAGGGCACAGATTCTCAAATCTAGCCAGATTGCGCCAGTACAAACTGCTACTGCTAAGAGCAGCGACTACTAGAACAGCAATTAGTAGCGGCTGGAAACAAGTGCACTCCTGATCTCTGGAGGAACCGGGTTTGATTCCCAGCTCTGCTGCTTGAGTTGTGAAGAATTCAGATTAGCCTATGCACTCCCACACACGCCAGATGGGTGACCTTGGGCTAGTCACAGCTTCTTGGAGCTCTCTCAGCCCCACCCAGCTCACAGGGTGTTTGTTGTGAGGGGGGAAGGGTAAGGAGATTGTAAGCCCCTTTGAGTCTCCTATAGGAGAGAAAGGGGGGATATAAATCCAAACTCTTCTTCTTCAACTATGGTTTGCATTGCACTTTTGTGTCTTGGGTTCCTTCTTTACTGCCTGGCTAGGATGTAAGGGTCAGGGTTATTCATTCCCACTTGTATCTGACACAAGGAGCTTTGACTCTTAAAGGTCTATACTCTAAAAACCCTGTCAGACTCTAAGGTGCTACTGCTCTCGAATCATCTACCGCTGCCCAAATCTTCTACTGCAGACCAAAAGTAACACCATCTGAAATGCTCCAAACCCTGAGTAGATGCAGTAAAGTGTGAGCAGGAGTTTTCATTTCCTATGAATTTTTTTAAAATAGTTCATCACCTTGGGGTGTTGTGTGGCTTCCGGGCTGTATGGCTCTGTTGTAGTAGCATTTTTTCCCCGACGTTTCGCCTGCATCTGTGGCTGGCATCTTCAGAGGATCCTCGGAAGCCACACAGATGAAGGCGAAATGTCAGAAAATGCTACTAGAACCTGCGCCCATATACAACCGACCTAACACTAGTGTCTGGCCGTGAAAGTCTTCATTGAGTTCCTCATCACCTTGATTGAAAGTTGCTCAAACCAGCAGGGAAAATAAATGGGGTTTTTTGGAGGGGGGGGCAGAGAATAGCCAAGAAAGCTGCCCCTTAGGTGAAGAGCAGCTATTTTTAGCACGAGTGTGACTTCTGCCTTCTTCTCCTTTCCAGCTATCAACCGAGATAATTTTTGATCTCAGGAGTTTGGACCATCCGCCCAGCAAGGAAGCTTCAGGCCAAAAGACTTTTTATGATGGACTTTGTGGTAGAGTGGAGGGTAGGAAAATGAATGGACTCTACTCCCACCTTGTGGCAGAGGTGAATCACTACAGGTTTTTCCAAAAATTTTTTTTAAAAAAACAAGCTTCTTTAACATACTGCAAATAGATTGAAAAGGACGGCAAAAGCAGCGCTTGGGACTTTTGACTCTGTGTTGAAAGCTTCAGAATGCACGTCCAGAGATCGACGGCATCTTGCAAGAAGCATTCTGGATGCAGACCAGAAGATGGAACGTTCACTTTGCCCCACACTTTGGGAGGGTTTCAGTTTTAAATTATGGGAGAGGCATGAAATAATGCGCTTGAGCGAAAGGAACCCTGCGGTGGCATTCAAGATGGGATCGGAAACCGCAGGAAGCAACCGGTGGATTGTCACACACCGTCTGTATGATATGGGTGGGAGCAAGAGGCCTAAATACAGGCTTCTGAACAACCATTTGTCTAGTCACCTATGGCATGTAACAGTTGCCTCTAGGCGACCAAGCAGGGAATGTTGTTTGTACCGACTGACAAGCGTTTTTAAAAATAATTTAGGCACTAATTAATAATGTAGTTACACAAGGGTAGGAAGATGAAGATCCATGGGGTATAACTCTGGAATTAGTAAAGTCTATGCAAGTTTAGGTCGCCAAGGGTCGAGAACGACTGAATGGATAACACCATCATCATGCAAGCGTGCTCTTAAGTGAATGCTGCATGGGGTGGGACAGAGTGCCTTAAACCATACCAAGTGCAAAGCAATTAGATAGTGATTACAGGGCATCTGAGACCAGAAGCATGAAGTTCTCCACACTGCCAAGCCATTGATAGAAGACCTATGGCACGGGTGCAGAATTTATTTCGAGCCCTCGGTGCTTTACACACAGAGTTCATCATGTGGGGGCGAAAAATCACTTTCCCCCCCACACACACATCTAGGCTGGCCTGGGCCTCTGAGCACGATGTGCGCACACCGCAGTGAGGACTTGGCTGGTGGGTCTGATGCCTGTTCTCTGGGTGACTGCTGCCCGGTATAGAGAGGCAGAGATGCTAAGTACACACAAACAGTCTTGGCGCAGGACTTGCTAGAGACTAGAGCAGGCTGGCCCTGCTCAAAGCGGGTCAGAGGCGTGAGGAAGAGGGAGCCAGTTTTTCTAAACTAAAACCTCAGCATTCAGATTAAATTGCCGGGTTGGCACTTTGCGATGAATCAGTGGGTTTTGGGTTGCAATTTAGGCATGGTCTAAGGTTCCATGCATCCACTGCTATGAACAGAATTTTATGGACAGAGAATCACAGAATTCTAGGAAATGATCACACAAGTAAACGCCAGCAAAAGTTCCTCCACTTCCCCAAAGACATTCCGTTGTCAACAGCCGGAAGCTTCCTATGGCGGCAACTGGTAGACAGACTCTTACGCCAGGCAAGAGTTAGTCTGCAGTAGATGAGGGGATGGAGTTTTTGGCACCCTCTGGCTACTGCTGCACGACAGTAATCCTAATCGTACACAGCAGCTGGCCGCCACACCAAGGAAAGCATGTCTGGGTCACCTGGGCGGGAGCTGTCTTGATACATAACAAGAAGCCATGGTGGTAAGGGGAGGGGGACGGCAGTGGGAATCGCCTCTTGACCTGCTGCAAAGAAAGCCGATTCTGTTCCCCAGAAATGCTTATTGTCACTCAAGTTGCAGTGCTCCCAGCCTACCTCACAGGGTTGTTGTGAGGCCCAAAGAACATTCTTGGAACCGTGGCCCTCTCAGAGGGGAAATGACACCCAGCTCAATAAATGCATTTTTGGGGTAATGTTATTACGAGTCAGTGAGGAATTAAAAGTGCAGGATCTGAAACAAATGTCTGCCGTGCTTGCTCGCTTGAAAACAGAACACGCAATGAACCATCTAAAATGTCCCATAAAAGGGGTACTTTGGAGCAGTAGAGATGAATGGAAAAGATCTCCCTCAGCTGCCTCACAGTCTATTTTCTAAGAACACCGAGGGGAGAATTATTTACCCATAATAACCAAATAGAACCCATGTGTATAGAGGCACAGTACCGCTGAATACCACATACGTGGAGATGGACAAAAGAGAAAGGCATTTTCCCCTCTGATCAAAGCGATGGCTATGTTATTTGAGGAAACAGGCATACGGAGCTGCAGAATTCATACCCAAACTTTTACTGGCGCTTGGCCGTATTAAACCACTCATTCATACCCAAATCTAGCTCAGGGGTGTCCAACTCTGGTGCCCCAGATGTTTCATAGTTCGATTCCCATCGTAGCCTGCTGGGGAATGATGGAATGCCGTCCTATCGAGCCAGAGTTAATTTACCGGCTAAATCCTTCTTTGTCTTGTCGATGAAATTAGCTGCAGTGTCCCTGGGATGCCCTCAACTCACTGTTTTATTTACACCATGTCGCTGTGTCCCATCCCCCCACCATTTGAGGCCAAGGTATTCTCCATCCCTCTTCCACTCTCTCCCCACAATTACCTTTTGGGATGGACAGGTGATGTAGCCCTAGTATTACCACATTCACCCCCTTCCCCAAGGAGCCAGTCCTGTATTTGTAGAAGGTGCACCCAGGAAAAATAAAACCAACAAGTGAGGCATTTCCTAGCATAGAGAAATGATAGCAGGAAAAGCTTCCCCTGCTGATACTGGCCATATTATGCAGCTTTTAAAAGCACAGGAGCCTGCTAGAAAGAGAATTGGCCACCTTTTCTATACCAACACTGCAAATATGCCAGAACAGCAGAAAAGCAACTTTCCCCTTCCTCAATAATTCGTACTGAGATGCTTTGTAGGGTTCAGGGCTTTTTGTCGACTCCTCTAGATCTCTGCTGAGGAAACACCCAAAAAACCTGCCCGAGGCAAGCAAGGAGCGAGGAAATCTGGGTCCGTGTCGTTTAATTACCATCCAACATAATTACACTGCCAAAATAACAAAAACTGAAGACATATATCCCAAGAGAAACCGATTTAGCATCCAAAACGAGCAAAGGATTTTTGCCGAACGTTCCTTCAAAGGAAAAAAAACAAACGCCCTCGAGGTCTCTCCTCCTCCGAACCAGACCTGGCGGAGAAACCACAGCTCTCCTTCAAACTTCCAGTGAAGCTCCACATTGTTCCTTCAGTGAAGCGCCACGCCTCCCTCTTCCGTCTGAGGAGTCCCTTACATCCAGCCTGAGGAGAGGCCCGACAGGGTGTAGAAAACTTCGCAGGCTGGGCATGCAAACTCTTCACCTGGTGCCAGAGGTGGGACAGGCAGCTGGAAGTGATGCCGCAGTGGCAGCGAAGCGGACGGGCGAGGAGTTGCAGGTGCAGTGCCTGGCCAGGCCTTGGTGTCGCTGAGGGATTTCCATGAGTGGGCGCCAGACTGAGCTTCCCTCAGGTGCAGCAGCTGGTGCGCAGGAGATGGCTTGAGCCCGGAAGGAAGAGCGCGTCGCACAGGCTCGCTGGGCGCTTGGCCCCTTCTGGTGGGGAAGCGGAGCTTCACGACAGTCGGCTGTAGTGCGCCGCAGTCAGGCACTTAGGCGCGGATGTGGTTCTGGCTGAGAGCCCCGGGCGATGGGGTCGGCCGGGCGAGGAGGTTATCCTGGTAGGAACCACAGCAAGGGATTGGTTGCAAGACTCTGCCTCTACCTCCATGATGATGAAGTTATCCTCGCCGGCCTCCTCGGTAGTGTAGGCCTCCTGTCCGGTCCCGACACTGGCTTCCCACGGCTCGGAGGCTACCGGAATACCCCTCAGTGTCGTGCTCCAGGTCCAAGACCTCGGATAACCGAGGCTGGGGACAAAGCGAACCCTGCAAAGGAACCTTTGGGCGAAGGGCAGGAGGTGTCGGTAGGGGACAACTGCTTATTTTGCTGGTGCCTTTCGGCAGTAGCGCAGGAACTGGAAAGTGCGTGGCTGGAGATTCCCGGTGCATGCTGTATCGAATCTAGGTGTGGTCCGTAGGCAGGGAGTTCCCGTAGGGGATGGTGACAAACTGGGGCTCGGAATGCACGGGGACGAACTGGAGGGTCGCCGAGTCCAGAGAGGAGAAGTGTGGTTCCGCGTCCACAAACAAAGTGGGCGAGACCTCCGACGTCTTAATGATCACCTGCTGGAGCGGGTTGGCCTCCACTTGGCCGTCCAAGATGGCGGCCTGCTCGTCCGCCTGCAGGAGCACAGTCCTGTAAAGGGTGCAAGGGTTCGTGCCCACCCACCCTGACGTGAGGGCCGCCTGCTCCTTGCCCCCTCCCAACTGAAGAGCGCCCACGTTGACCTGAGTGTCCAGTATAGCAGCTTGCTCCTCGGCTCTGAAAAACACGGGCCTCGGGACGTTCGTCTGGTTTTCGAACAGGGCGGTCTGTAACTCCGCGTAGTGGTGTTCCTGCCCAACAGGCCTGACCTCAGCCTCCTCGTTGCCCAAGATGATGATCTGGTTTTCGGCGTTGATTATGGCGGGCTGGAAGAGCCCTTCGGCGACCTGTCCTTCCAAGATGGCCTCCTGCTTCTTCTGCCACGGATGCAGAATGCTGACCCCAACCTCGCTGTCCAAGATGGTCATGGAATTTTCCGGATAGGCGGGAATCAGCAGCTCCTCCTTACCCGAAGGCCTCGGCGAGACGCAACACCGGCTGCGGGGCCCCCTTCCGCTTACTCTGTACAGGCACCTGGATGCTCTTAGCTTTCAGCGTTCTCCTGGGTGGCGGAAGGGCTGAGCTGTCCTTGCCCCAGCTGGTTGCCAGCTGGCGAGGCTTGTAAACATAGGACACACCTGAGAGGGCGCCTGCAGCCCTTCTTGCGGCAGACCGGATGCCTGCGCAAGCACAGGTGCCACTTGATGTGCCAGCAAAATGCTGCGGCCGCCAAGGAGCCGTTGCCGCCTCGAGGCTGGCGCAGCCTGCGGGGAGAGGGCGGCCCGGGCACGGCAACCCAGCGCTGGCTGACCTCCTCTTGAGCGTGGTCTTGCAGTGCTGGGCGTAGTGCCGCTCTTCGCCAACACCTGGAAGGCGCAGGGCACTGGTAGGCTCGAGCGATACGACACGAGGGAAGGAGGGGCGATTGTGCGAATGGGGCAGGGGTGCAAGGGAGGGACCCGTTTCTCACAAGCCAGCGATTTAATGCTGGAGGTACAGATGAAGCTGGCTGAGCGAGGCGTGGTGCAGGCCGGGAAACCTCCTGAGTAGAAAGAAGGTCATGTACGCCTCTCCGTCATCGTCGCTGCTCGAAAAGTCCAAGGTTTCCCAGGAGAGGCAGTTCTTGGCGTTTTCCTGGCGGTGAAGGAAAAAGTCAGCCATTAGAATCATAGAATCTTAAGAGTTGGAAGAGACCACAAGGGCCATCATGTCCAACCCACTGCCATGCAGGAAACCACAATCAAAGCACTCCCAACATATGTTCCTCCAGCCTCTGCTTAAAAACCTCCAAAGGAGGAGACTCCACCACTCTCTGAGGCAGTGAACTCCACTGTTGCACAGCCCTGACCAGGGGTAGGGAACCTGCGGCTCTCCAGATGTTCAGGAACTACAATTCCCATCAGCCCCTACCAGCATGGCCAATTGGCCATGCAGAAACTGATAGAATTATGGATTCCTAATGGTATCTAACAAACTGATCGAAAGTTCTTCCCTAATGTTTAGGTCTACGGTTCTACTCCAACCTGGAGATTGACGACCCTTTCACAGAGAATTAACCTAAGACTCTCTGCATCAGTGTTCTCCATCCGTAAAATGGATAAATGTTAGGGTTGGGAGGTCACCACAACATGCGGAACTGTATTAAAGGGTCACGGCATTAGAAGAGTTTGAAGAAGAGTTTGGATTTATATCCCCCCTTTTCTCTCCTGCAGGAGACTCAAAGGGGTTTACAATCTCCTTGCCCTTCCCCCCTCACAACAAACACCCTGTGAGGTAGGTGGGGCTGAGAGAGCTCCGAGAAGCTGTGACTAGCCCAAGGTCACCCAGCTGGTGTGTGTGGGAGTGTACAGGCTAATCTGAATTCCCCAGATAAGCCTCCACAGCTCAGGCGGCAGAGCTGGGAATCAAACCCAGTTCCTCCAGATTAGATACACGAGCTCTTAATCTCCTACGCCGCTGCTGCTCCCCACTCACTGCTTAGGAAGGTTGAGAACCACTGGTGTAGGTGGAATCTCTTTTCCTGCACCTTGAAGCCATGACTCCGTGTCCTAGTTAGTATCTGAGGCAGCATAAAACAAGCCTGCTCCCCCTACGACATCCCATCCCTTCAAATATTTAAACACAGCTATCATGTCCCGGTAGGGCAAACGGCAACTGCTCCGAGCCCATCCGAGCACAGATAAATATGGTATCCAGGAGCACCTGAGCTCCCCACAAACTTGTTTCGCCAGTTTTCTAGCCCTTCCCGTAGTAAATGAATACTCATAAAAGGTCTGGGAAATGCCTGGCCTCACCTCAGTGGGTTTTAAAACAGAACAGCAGGATGCAATTGCTCTCCATAATGCCAGAGTGGATAGGTTTCCTAATAGCCTGGGGCGAGCACACTATGCATGTTACGTACAAGCAGTTTGCTAGTGGCTTGCGCAGCCTGCACCTTGTTATGACCAACAGAAAAAGGGGAGAGAAACACTGCCGAAAAAGAAAACATGTCAAAGTAGTGGTGGAGCAGGGGTCTGCAACCTGCGGCTCTCCAGATGTTCATGGACTACAAATTCCATCAGCCACTGCTAATTGGCCATGGTGGCAGGGGCTGATGGGAATCGTAGTCCATGGACATCTGGAGAGCCGCAGGTTGCAGACCCCTGTGGTGAAGGGAAGTGCTGTCAAGTTTGCAGCTGACTTGTGGTGACCCTGCAGCGTTTACAAGGCAAGGGATGAACAGAGGTAGTTTGCCATTGCCTGCCACTGTCAAGCGATCCTGGATTTCCTTAGAAGCCTCCCATCCAAGTACTAACTAGGGCAGTGACGTAGCTGCCACATGGACATGTGGGGACATGTGCCCCGGGCGCACGCCAATTAGTCACGTGGAGGGGTGCAAAATGGCCCCACCGTGTGATTACGCCACTGAGCATGGGAGGAGGAAGCAGAGCGGCCGTGGCTGCGCCACTTCCCACTCCGAGACAGGGTTTGGGGAGCTGGGTGGGCAGCTGCTGGGGCGGGGGGAAAGCCCCTCCTTCTGTGGTTCTGTTTAGCGTGGGGAGGGCATGGTGCGGGGACCCACGGGGGAGCAACAACATGCACATACACCACATACCAAGTGCAGAGGCAATTCCTCCAAGGTCCCGTCTTCAGCCACTTCGATTTCCGCTCCAACTTCCATCCCGGTCACCAAATCCATGGTACTCTAAAACAAGCAGGGGGAAAAAAGAAATAGACACTGTTAAGTAATCCTTTCTTGAGGAAACTTCAACCAACAGGAGCCAACTGCCTAGAACTCCAACTCCAGAATATGTAACAGCACAATTTGTCAAACTGGGAACCAGGAAAAGAGGTGGTGGACGAACCACTGCATGCCCATTGGGCTCAATGGATGTAGGGTCCAGGAGTTCTGGAAAGTGGGGACCAGATCTTGTCACTTCACAAGGCTGACTGACTATGGCTGCCAAAAGTCCATTACATGCCCAGCTTTAGTTTCTGCAAAAAGGATAACACATATTGAGGCTAAACGTTTTGGAGTAATATGAAAATAAGCAGTGCCTTTGTCTTGCGTGGTGTGGTGGTTAAGAGCAGGTGTGCTCTAATCTGGAGAACCAGTTTTGATTCCCTGCTCTGCAACTTGAGCTGTGGAGGCTTATCTGGATAACCAGATTAGCTTATGCACTCCTACATATGCCAGCTGGGTGACCTTGGGCTAGTCACAGTTCTTCGGCGTTCTCTCAGCCTCACCTACCTCACAGGGTGTTTGTTGTGAGGGGGGGAAGGGAAAGGAGATTATAAGCCCCTTTGAGCCTCCTTACAGGAGAGAAAGGGGGGGGGGGATAGAAATCCAACCTCTACTTCTTGTTAATTCACAGACTTAGTTCTACTTTACCGTTTTCTTCACAGTACTAATCACTTTCAAATCACCATATTCAAAAATTATATCCATTAATTGCATCATAAAGTGGGTGGGTGGTGTCAGATTCTCCCTAGAGCCAAGTATAATCTGGATCATGTGTCCGGCCTCCTCTGATGGTACTCTAGTATAGAGGAAAGCTACATCAAAGCTAGCAAATACTGAGTTTTTTGTTACTTGTGGGCCTTTAATCTTCATATTATTGTTTTTGGTTACTGGCACATTATGTAAACCACTACAAGTTATACTTGTGATTTATTACTGGATGTAAAAAAAAACAGTTACAGTGGAACCTCGGTTTTCATTGCCTTCGGTTTTCATCATTTTTTTCCAGTGAAAAATTGGTCTCGGTTTTCATCGATTTGCCTCGGTTTTCATCGATTTGCAGGAAGGTGCAGGGGTTTGTGGAGAAAAATCACCCGGACAAAGCTGTTGCAGGCCGTGTCTGCCACTTGTTTAATGACAATGTCTTGCCCCGTTTCAGACAAATCTTAAACAGGGGTCAGAAACAGATACTCTTTGGACAGCTTTCTGGTGTGACACTGGCCCACTGGCTCTGAAGCTGGTCGTAGTGTTATTGTTTGTTACTGTTTTCAGCCTTAAACACTATGTTTATTCACCAAAAATGTGTTTTTAGGATGTTTTTTGGAGTGCCTAGAACAGATTAATTGGATTTACATTGATTCCTATGGAAAAGTTTCCCTCGGTTTTCATCAATTCTTTTCGGACGGATTACCAACGAAAACCGAGGTTCCACTGTATTTATGAGTAGGAACGGTATATAGACCCACACATTTCACACAGCATGTAACTGTAGCAAGACAAAGGCACTGCTTATTTCCATATTACTCCTAAACGTTTAGCCTCAACATGTGTAATCTTTTTTTTCTTTTTTAACTGACTTCCGTGTTACTGCCAATTTTAATTGCTATACAACTTTAGTTGCTGGGCTGACTCACCTGAGAACACACAACACAAATGTCACACCTGCATATTAATAAGGTGCACTGGGGCCTTCCTTTACCTCTGATATTGCTTGACAAATCCCAGGTTCCAGATGACCACAGCATGCAGAAGCGAAACTGTAGAGCCTAGCATGATTCAAATAGTCTTTAAGAATACACAAACTCCTGCAGCGTGAAAAATGAGTATTTTAGACTGGCTTTTACAGCCAAAGGCAATTGGTCTAGGTCAGTGGTGGCGAACCTATGGCACTCTAATTGGCCATGCTGGCAGGGACTGATGAGAATTGTGGTCCATGAACATCTGGAGTGCCATAGGTTCGCCACCACGGGTCTAGGCCTTCACTATCAATCCTCCATTTCTAGATTCAAAATCCCAAACCAGAGATCTGGCTCTCCCAGCTTCTCGCTGACTATGCCAAAGGTGGCACACAGGAATTCAGGCCACCAGCACAACACACGCACACCCAGGACTCACAGTTTGCACTTATTCAATTCTTAGCCTCCTCTCTGAGAAAATGAGGTAGTTTGCCATTGCCTTTCCCAGTCATCTTTATCTATTTATTTATTACATTTATATCCCCCCATATCTCCAAAGACTCAATCCAGCTACACTTTACACCCTGGAAGCCGGGTATTCATTTTACCAGCCTCCGAATAATGGACGGCTGAGTTAACCTTGAGCCAGCTACCTGAAACCGACTTCCCTCGGGATCGAACTCAGAGCTTTCACTGTGTCAACTCCTTCACCCAAGGCGAAGCAGATGCCCTACTATGAGGCCAGAGATGTAACAGCATTTGCTCGATCCAATTATAGGACAATGATTTTGCCCCCCTCATGCTATATCTTTCTCTAAAGAAACACCTTGTTCTTGGCTTTGAGAAGAAGGAGGGCTTTTGATACAGGATGCTGCCTTCTCTAGAGTCAGACCGCTAGTCAAGCAAGGTTGACAAGTGGCACTTTCGCACATGCAGAATAATGCACTTTCCATCCACTTTCAATGCACTTTGCAGCTGGATTTTACTGTGCGGAATAGCAAAATCCACTTGCAAACAATTGTGAAAGTGCATTATTCTGCATGTGTGAAAGTGCCCAAAGAGTAGGTTTCTATACCCCGCTTCTCTGTACCTTTAAGGAGTCTCAAAGCATCTTAGAAACTCTTTCCCCTTCCTCTCCCTGCAACAAGCCCCTTGTGAAGTTGGTGGGCTGCAGAGAGTTCTGAGAGGGCTGTGACTGGCCCAAAGTCACCCAGCAGGCTTCATGTGCAGGGGTGAGGGGAAAGTACTAAAACTTGCCCCTAGAGAATGCATGACTACCCTTAAGGAATAGTGTAAAGCACTCTTGCCTGTAGGAAATAATGAAAGGCACCCAAGCGTGCCTTCCATTATTCCCTATGGCCAATCTTGAATTTCTTATGGGCAATCATGTAACGTCTATTGACAATCGCTGTCTTTAGTTCCAGCACCTTCCAGGACTGGGGGGTCAAACTGGTTCTCCAGATTAGAGTCCACCTGCTCTTAACCACTATTCCCACACCACAGAGAATGTCTGCTCTAGTGGGCAGCGGGTCGCAAGCGGAGAGGTCTTCCCCAGCCCCTCCTGTGCGGTCTTCTGGGCGGCCGGGGATCGAACCTGGCACCTCCTGCATGCCAGGCGACCACCTGGGCCCCTTCCTTGGGAGATCCTGAGAATGCACAAAATCTGCAATGCCCGGGAAGCGCATGCATGCAAGAAAAGACCCGAAGCCACCCTGCAGCCCAGCCCAGCCTTCGCTTCCCGCGCCAGCCTTCCCCTCCAGGCCTCCCTTCCGCTCCCGCTGCGACCTACCAAGGCCGGGCCGCCGGGCCTAGCAGCAGCTCCGGGCCAGCCCAGCAAGCCTTCCCGCATGATGCTCGCAGGCAGGCGGCCGGAAGCGCTCGGCCCCTGCGCCCACCACGCGACCGGGCAGCCGCGGCCACGCCCCCTTTGCGAAGGGAGGGGGCAGAGCGCGGCGGGTCCCGGACGACCGCGAGGGCTGCTGGGAGTTGTAGTTCCGCCGCTGTCTCCAGCTGCTCTTGAAGACCGGGGGAGGTTGAAAGGAGGGAGTTTATTGGAAAGGGGAAATGTGGGGTGAAGAGCTCACGCAAGACCTCTTCGTCGCCTTTCACCGATTTGAATCGCACACCAAACCCATTCATATTTTTTAAAGGAGTCACAAGACGTTTCTTTAAAAATTACTGCAACATTATTAACCCTGGGGTCCCTCTGGAATTTACCCCTTGAGGTTGCTTCGGTTTGTTGGGTTTTTTGCACGCCCCGAAGGGAAATCCGCTTGATCACAAGCACTGTGAGGCTGTACAAATCACTTGTCCCTTTCGGGATTTGGCAAGTTCTTTCTGTGGTTGCAACATGGTGGCACTGGGAATTCCCCCATAGGATTGACTGGTGACGAAGCAGAGGCCGGGGGTTGCATTTCATAATGTTTGGGCGATGGGCTTCTTTGCAACACCTTCGGGGTCAAAAGTGACTTTGTGCAAAAGGATATTTGATAATAAATTGAAAATAAAGTATTCTTTGTGCAAGAGACTAATGCAATGAAATTAAAATAATTTTTTGTGCAAAATAATATCTAATAATAAAGGAACGCGGGGACAAAGAGGGCCACTTCTGATTTTCGTTCACAGTTCCCATTCCTCGCCTTATCCCTCTTATTCCATCCATTATGCATCACTGCCAGGATCGTAGGTAGACTCCTCCCCCATCTGTTCCTTCTGCTTACACGTCCACACCCCCTCAGAGAGACCTAGGTAGGCTTTGTCGCCTTCTCGCGCATGCGCATACGAACGAGAAGTAACCCACCCTACGACAGCGAACCGCCCTAGCCGCAAATGAATGCCCGCAGACTGCGCATGCGGCATTTCCAAGCTAACGGCTTGCAGCCTAGTAGTGTCAAAAGCCTCCGTTTTGCGCGTGCGCTCTGGGTACAGCGACGGTGGCCGGCGAGGCTCCTCCCGTCCTACCATCTAGATGTGTTGATTCACAAACGGAGAGTCAAGCCCGTGGGTAAGTGAGCAGCTCTGGACGCGTAACGCTACCTTTTAGCTCAATGGACCTTTCCGCCATAAACCGGGTTATCAGCCTTTTACCTAACCGCCGCTCAGGTTTCTCTCCGATGGTAGATATTTCGGTGTTTACGCCGGTATCCTTCCGCGAAGCGTTAAAGGGACAGTTAGTAGTTGTTTCGCTGTATTCATCCGCCAAAGATGTAGTTCCGGCCTTCATCTGTTTCCCACTTATATTCCTCCGCAGGGCAGATGTTGTGTGGTGGTACCGCATTTGGTGCGCCAGTATCTGTCCGCATATTGCTATAATCCCCTATCATCATCATCATCATCATCATCATCATCATCATCATCATCATCATCATCATCATCATCATCATCATCGCCATTATTACGATTAATTCCACACCCTTTACAATAGTTTCACTCCTTTTCACAATGGGCTGAAGTTATGTGTTGTAAGTTTCGTACAGCATAATTTGTGTGCCAAGATGAGTGGGAAGGTGGCATAGAAAAATGCCCCATACGAGCAATCAAATTAGTATTGTCTAATGCAAATCTGTTTAGTTATACATTCCAGTATGTATATTTATAATATAAAAACCTGTGTGGAGAAGATGCAAGAGGCAAAAATTCCAACTACAAAGACTATTTGTGTGTGTGTATGCCCACTCCCAGGAAACTGTTCTTTGACATGGAAGATCACCTTTTCATTCTAGATATGTGGGAATGCTGGTTGTGTTAGGAGTGAGAGGGATGTCAAGACATATTCAAACGTATCTTATCAGAACATTGCTCTGAAAATGCTAGCCACAGATGTAGGTGAAATGTCAGGAGCTAAAACTTCCAGACCATGGCCACACAGCCCGGAAAACCCACACCAGCCAGCTGATTCTGGCCTTGAAAGCCTTTGACAATTTGTATTTTTATGTGACTCATACCCCTGGAAACCAGCTTACAGTTCTCTTCTCCATTTTATTCTAACAACCATGTGAGGCTGAGAAAGTATGACTGACCCATCAAAGTTTCATGGCAGTGTGGGGATCTGAGCCCAGATCTCTCAGGCTGTGGTCTAACACTGACCACTACACACCACTCCTTTCCCCTCACATGTGACTGAAGAGGTTTATGGTTCACAGATGGTAAAACAGTAAAAAATTAGACTAAGTTATCAACTGCAGCTGGGTGACCAGTGGCCTAGGGATTGCAGCAACCCTCCAGAAAGTTTCTTTAGGGCCCTAGCATAGACCTTGATCTCAAGGACTTGCAGTCAGTGACCTAAACAGTTTGTTGGTGCAAACTGACAGCAATGTTTTTGTGATACTGTAATAAATAGATCTGTGTTTACAAACATCCGTCTTGGAGTCTCAATCTGGGCATAGATGTGTGTCTCTTACACTTCCTGCAACATAACTATTTCAGCCATCTAGTGCTGGTATCCTCCTCATCTGAAGTCTCTTTAGTATTCTTCTGCCATGTTTTTCTTTTGCCGCTCACGGATGTCCTCTTACCCTTCTCTTAGATCCTGCTTCTCAATGTCAGAGTCGGGGCACAGCCAACCCGGGCTGTATGAGCGTCGCCGCCGCTGGAACCGTGATAAGGAATTGGGTCACCAGAGCCTGTCTGGGCCAGGCCGGGACCGCGACTATGTCCCCTGGGACCGTGATCGAGATCGGCGGGTAAGATCTTAAGTCTGGGGACTGGGTTGGGAAGGAAGGACCAACTTTGAGGGCTCAGCCTAACCCCTTCTGTTTTTTTTAGGACCCCATGGACGAGCCAGTGGGATCCATGATGCAGAAGACCCCGATCATCCTGGCCAAGCCACCTGCAGAAAGGGTAGGGTGGGGAAGCACAGTCTGTAACCTGATGGGGTCCTAGTAGCTGATTCACTTCCGCAGCTTGTCTGGATGGTAATGCGGAAAAAGCTTACTGTTTAGAACCTAGTTGAACTAACAAAACCTTCATTTGTGGACTGTTTAAATCTAATCCATAGTCCAGGAATCAACACTTGGTAGCCCCATTCTGTCTGTTTCCCTTAGGGGATAACATACAGACTCCCCCCACAACTAAGTTGTAGTTTCTTATTCTTATTATTCTCTTTGCATTTCCTAAAACAGTAAAGTACAGAGATGTCTCAGCCAGCAGGGTAAAAGAGATGGGAGATCCCCTCTTTTTCTCACACACTCCCTTTGCTTTCCCTTTCTTTTCATTGCTTTAGTTTGTCTCAGAAAAAGATGTTAGTTGGGTTGTATATTCCTTTGCCACAGACTCAACGTGCTGAACCTTCTTTGTTGTCCTAGGTCCACCTTGGTCCTAGTAGTGCCTACCTAGCCCTGCTCCCCCATCTGTTTGAAAGATTGAATGAACCGTAATTGCTCTTGTATCAAAGTGCCATGTTCAATAATGCACAAAATAATGGTTTTGACAAAGGGGAGTGCACAAAAATGAATTATGTTTCTCACATTCGTTTGGGACTATATTCTAATGTGGAAGCATACAGTTTTCTCGATCGCTCCCCCACCACTGACTTTCCCAACATCTTTTTCTGAGGCAGAGTATATCTGAATGGGATGTTTGGAAAATGGATGGAGGAGGGTAGAGAACTCTGAGTCCGGCTGGTACCTGTGCAAGGATCCATAATGTTTTAGGTGGCATGGAGGGGAATGGAAGAAGCACTCCCACCCCCCACCCTAGTCAGTGGGATCTGTCAATTTGAGCAAACGCAGCTGCATATCTGTTTGTGGCCTTGAGAAGATTTGGGTGTTGGTCTTTGTGTCCTTGCAGTCCAAGGGAGCCCCGCCCGCAGCTCCCGCTCCAGCACCTGCTGCTGCCCCACCTATCGAGAAGCCCATTGTGCTGATGAAGTCCCGGGAAGAAGGCAAAGGTCCCGTGGGGGCAATAGAGACATCCACCCAGCCCCCTGCAGCTGTTGCCAAGGTGGAGAAAGAGGGCCAGCGCCCCACGCAGCCGGTCTATCAGATCCAGAACAGGGGGATGGGCTCAACCGCATCCAGCGGCGTCATGGACCGTAAGTATAAAGCAGGACTACAGTTACACAGGAAAGGGGGCAACAAGGGTTGCCAGTTAAACATATCTAATAGTTAACAGTGCAACCAAGGTTTGTGAGATTAAATCCAAGGTTTTAATTATTTTGTTTATGAAATTTATTCCCCACCGTTCCTTTGACAAGCCAGGCTCGGAGTGGCTTACAAGAAAGTACAATGCAATTCGTGAGACACTCTGAAAAGGCACTAATAATGATAAATAAATGTATTAAAATATATAACACTATTAAAAAAAAACTCCTATGGAAACATAGCCGCATCCAACAGCCAATCAGTAAAATGATCTGGTGGAAGCAATGCAAGAACTGCAAGACATACACAGTGACTGACTGAAAGTTCTTGTCTTGCAAGCCCTGTGGAAGGTAACAAGTCCTGCCAGGCACGTGTGTCCTCTGACAAAACATTCCACCACGATGGGGCTGCCAGAATGACGCTCCTGGGGATGTTGGTTTTGAGAGCTTTGAGGAGCAGCAGTGGCGTAGTGGTTAAGAGCAGGTGTACTCTAATCTGGAGAAACCGGGTTTGATTCCCCACTCTGCCGCTTGAGCTGTGGAGGCTTATCTGGGGAATTCAGATTAGCCTGTGCACTCCAGCACATGCCAGCTGGGTGACCTTGGGCTAGTCACAGTTCTTCGGCATGCTCTCAACCTCACTCACCTCACAGGGTGTTTGTTGTGGGGGGGTGAAGGGAAAGGAGTTTGTTAGCCCCTTTGAGTCTCCTTGCAGAAGAGAAAGGGGGGATATAAATCCAACTCTTCTTCTTCCATGAAGAAAGAGATGTGCAAAGCGAGAGTTGGATTATTATGTGAGGTGGGATCCTGGGGATCTGCCTGTAGGGTTGTCCACTAGCTCCTTCTGACTCCCAACCCTTTTCGTCTTTCCAGCTGTGGTCGGTCAGGCCAAGCTGCTAGCCCCAGAGAGGATGAAACATAGCATCAAGCTCGTGGATGACCAAATGAACTGGTGCGACAGTGCCATTGACGTATGTATTCATTTTATGTAGTTATGCTATTTGTGGCCCTCCTTTGGGACTCTTAAGTGAGTTGATACAATGTACAGGATGGGTCATTCAATACACAATTGAATGGTGCCTTGCAGACCGCATTACCCCATATGTCCCTTCTAGGCCTCTGCGTTCAGCAGAGGCCAATTTGCTGCTGGTTTCCGGCCCCTCCATGATGCGGCTGGTCTCCACTCGGGCCAGGGCTTTTACGGCCCTGGCCCCTGCCTGGTGGAACACCCTTCCTCCAGCTGTCCGGGCCCTGCAGGATCTTGGTGAGTTCCGCAGGGCCTGTTCCACCGGGCTTGGTGAGTTCCGCAGGGCCTGTTCCACCGGGCTTTTGGAGTGTCTGGCCACTGATGTGCCCCCTCCCCGCCTCTACTCTAGTTTCCTGTGTTGGGGTCCCTTTACCACCTATGGGACCCCTCTCCCCCCCTTTGGGAAGGTCTTTTAATAAGGATTTTGTTGCTGACGCTGTTTTTATTTGCAGACCGCTGTGTTTATTTTAAATGGGTTTTAATTATATGTTGCTTAATTACGTTGTTCACCGCCCAGAGCCCTTCGGGGGTAGGGCGGTATAAAAAACTCATAAATAAACAAATAAATAATATAGTGGTGAACAATACAATAGGACAAACCAGAAATCTTTAAAAAAAACCAGAACTGAACAAAACATATTGACAATATTTTAAGCAGCGCGAAGCTTCTCACATCAATCTATACACAGTACTATTGACCACGGTCCCTAATAATTTATCCAAAGAACTTTGTGAATTATTCTGGTCAGTGCTACTCTGTTGCCTGCATAGAAAAGCCCTCTTTAATAACTCAATTTTGCATAATTTGTAGATAGCCAGGAGACTGGGAGTCTTCCTGAACTCCGCAAGAAGGCCGTTCGATAAGGACTGTGCAGCATCCAGAGAGTCCCTACTATCATTGTTTATCTGAATGTTCCTTCTGTTGCCTGTGGTCTTCCCAAGACATGTTGGACAAAAATTCTTTCCATATGGGATTCGGGTGGCACCATACTACGTGGGAAAAAGTTATGAGTTTCCCTTTCCAATACACCGCTACTGTGACAGCTTCTTTGGAAAGCGGGTGTCCTGTAGACTAATCTCCTTCCACGCCCTAGGTTACAGAGCATACAATCATCGAGATTTCAGTTCTAGCTAGAGTAGTTACTGGTATTTTCTGTCTTGTTATTTCTCATTAGTTCCTCCTGGACCAAACTGATGTACTGGTAGTTGGAGTGCTGGGATTGCAGGGTACTGGCAAGTCCATGGTGATGTCACTTTTGTCAGCCAATCAACCTGAAGAGGACCAGAGGTACTCGGGAGATGGGGAAGTGAAGGAGCTAGTTGGAAATGGCTGGTCATTGGGTGTTAAAAGAAAGAGGCTGGGAGAATAAATTGAAGGAGGGATGTATCTGGAGTTTCTGAAAGTGTTGCATAAGGTGTTTAAGCTTGGATAGAGAGGGGTAGGTCTGGCTCTGGATATTTAAGCCAGGTTGCGGCAGGACTGGCACTAGGTAATAAAAGATTGAAAGTAGCAGTCAAGGGAAATGCTTTGTACTGGGTTTGGAGCTGTTGTAGTTGGAGCAGTGAGTTGGGGGTTAAAAAGTCGGTGTGGTACAGGAGGACTGAAAGCCTGCAATCAAAGAATTGGTTTGTTGGTTGAAATTGACATGTGAAATTCAGCCCCAACTTTCCTCTCTTTTCCTGGATCACATTAGTTAAAAGTCCACTTCTTCTTTGCCTATTAAAGCCTAGAAGAAGATTTAATCCCTAATAATTACCCCTTCCCTCAGATATTGGACTGCAGAAGTTCTTTTAGTTTTGGTACCTGAGCACTTGAGACGTTTATGAATATTCCATGCCCTCGCAACAGTTCCGCCAATCAGAGACAGAAGCTTCGCCGCCATGAGTGTCACACAATTCAAATCGTCCAACCTTCTGTGCTTCTTAGCTCCTGGTCCCATCTCCTCTTTTTCAGAACCTACGTGTTCCGCACTCAGAGCCAAGAGATCAAGGAGCGTGGGGGCAACCAGACTAGCGGCATTGACTTCTTCATCACTCAGGAGCGAATCATCTTCTTGGACACTCAGGTGTGTAAAATGGACTTCTGTCAACAGTTCCTTCCAGATGTCCTCTACAGAAGCTCGTGCATGGAAACTACCATAGTAATTTGGGACAATTCAATCTACTCCACAGATGCTTCCTTCATCTCCTGTGGATAAAGATGTATCTTGTTTTGAAACTGAAGCTATTTAATTAGGGTAACTGGTCAGGCCCTGGTAGCAGGTAGCCACGCCTCTTTGCCACAGGGCACAATCCCTTGTGAAGCATGCATTTCAGAGATGAATTTGTTGGAAGGACTAAAACAGGGAGCAAAAAAGGTCAAGAACAAGGAAGATTCCAGGTGTAGATACATAGACTGCAGAGGCTGCTCTCTTGCTTTTGCAAGATGTTGGAGCGGTGATGTGTCCAAGAGCTGGGGGGAAGGGGAAAGTCATACCAGTGTAGCTTCATAAAGTTAACTACCTTATATACTCGCGTATAAGTCTACTTTTTCAGCACATTTTTTGTGCTGAAAAAAGCTCCCCTCAACTTATACGCAAGTGAGGGTCTTACCTAATTCTTGTGTGGCGTTCCCCCTCTCCCGTCTTCGCTCTCTCCTGCCTTCTTCTCTGCCTCCACCCTTTCAGCCGCTTTCTCTGCCTCTGCTTCGTTCTCCTCTGCCTTCTTCTCTGCCTCCCCCCTTTCAGCCGCTTTCTCAGCCTCCTTCTCTGCTTCACTCTCCTCTGCCTTCTTCTCCTTCTGACTCCTTTCAGCCGCTTTCTCTGCCTCTGCCTTCTTCTTGGTGGCGGCTGGCCCCTGGGTCTTGGCGGTTGACAGCCAGTCGACCTGGGTGAGCTGGACAAGCTGTGGGATGGAGAGGTCGGTGGCAGAGATCTTGGGATTGGTGAGATGGGGGGTCAGTGGCAGAGACCCCCAAATAGTACCTGACCATATCTATAATTTACCAGTAGCTGCTGCATTTCCCACCTTACACTTATACTTTTTTTCGGGGTCAATACGTTTTCCCAGTTTTTTGTGGTATAATTAGGTGCCTTGACTTATATTCAGGTCGACTTATACACGAGTATATATGGCAATTTCCACCAAAATGTTGAATCTCTTTGCAGCCAATCCTCAGCCCCTCCATCCTGGACCACCTCATTAACAACGATCGCAAGCTGCCTCCTGAGTATAACCTACCGCACACCTATGTTGAGATGCAGGTAGGGATCATTCCTGTTCTGTGCGAGTTGGCCCTTTGGAGGATGCGAGGCCAATGCAGGATACATTAATGTCTTTCTACCTTGTAGTGTGTGGACAACTCTCTTCTATCTGTTTGTTGCTGCTGTTTCTGGTACCGTGGTCCTAAAGCCTGTCACATTTTACTGGGTTCTATATTTTGTAATCTGCCTTCAGTCTCAGCGAGGAAGGCAGAGTACAAAATAAAGCAAAATAGATCCTACAGAACTCTTTGCCTCTGGCAGGAGGAGTGGGGCGGATCTCCCTATCCAAATCATAAGAGAAAGGATACAGTTTGAATGGGTGGGGCCTTGCCTGTGACATACTCTGTCTATGGCAGGCAAAGATTCTCTCTTTCCATGTGTCCCTGTGAACTAACTGCAGTCATCTGGCAGTTGTTCGTTGGCTGTTCTACCAGTTAGGGTGACTCGTCTGGCTTCAGCCAAAACCTGGGCCTTGTCCTTTGTGGCTCCGGTGCTGTGGAATGGGCACCATAAAGAAGAGAAGAAGAGTTTGGATTTATATCCCCCCTTTCTCTCCTGCAGGAGACTCAAAGGGGGGGCCCCTCCTTGGAGATCTTTAGGAAGCTCTACCTGTTTGCCATGGCTTTTGACAGGGTTTAAATGGCAGGCATCTTTGAAGAGGGGATTTAGGACTTGCTATTTTATCTTTGGTTTTTGCTGGGGATGTTTTAACTATTACCGTAAGCCACTTTGAACCAAGAGGAAAAGCAGGGTATGCATTGGCTGTTGTGGGTTTTCCAGGCTGAGCGGCCATGGTCTGGTAGCTTTTGCTCCTGATGTTTTGTCCGCATCTGTGGCTGGCATCTTCAGAGGCATGTCACAATAAGCTATGTACAGAGAAAAAGACAGCTCACTGTGACATTCCTCTGACGATGCCAGCCGTAGACGCGTGTAAAATGTTTGGAACGAAAACTACCAAGACCACGGCCACACACGGCCCGGAAAGCGCACAACACCCAGTTGATTCCGGTCATGAAAGCCTTCGGGAATAAAATGCAGGATATATACATTTTTAAAAAATAATAGCAATATATAAGGTCAGGCTCCTTCTAGTAAAACCCACTCTTTAGTCCTGTTTCCCCTTAACACTTGTACAAGCTGTGCTTGGCTCCCTTCTTCCCTCCCATCTACTTCCATTGCTAGTGAATTCCAAACTGTCTCACATTCCAAGGAGAGCTCACGTTGAAACTTGGTGTAGGGACAAGGATGCTCTTGGCCCTTTCTTCTTCGGAGTGTAGTCCTAGAGGTGTTTTCAGTGGTTTAAATCAAGGCCAATTGGCCATGCCAGAAGGGGCTGATGGGAATTGTACTCCATTAACATCTGAAGCACCAGAGTTGGACCCCTCTGATTTAAATGGAAGCTTCCAAGGATCTCCTTGGCAATGTCATATGATTCCTGCTAATAGCTGCTTTCCTCCCAGTCCCTCCAGATCGCCGCTTTCCTGTTCACCGTCTGCCACGTGGTCATCGTAGTGCAGGACTGGTTCACGGATCTGAGCCTGTACAGGTGAGAAAAGCCTGTGGGTGCGGTTCAGATGAAGGGGCCAGCACTAGTTTGAAAAAGAAGCTGTAACACCGAATTAAATCAGCAGGGACAATCTTGAGCAGATTTACTCAGAGATCCGTTTTAGTCAGTGGAGCTTACTCAAGAGCCAGCATGGTGTAGTGCAGGGGTAGGGAACCTGCGGCTCTCCAGATGTTCAGGAACTACAATTCCCATCAGCCTCTGTCAGCATGGCCAATTGGCCATGCTGGTGAAACTTGATAGGAGGTATGGACCCTGTTTATCTGGAGAAAACATACCTGGTAGTGGTTAAGAGCAGTAGACTCATCCAGAGAACTGAGTTTGATTCCCCACTCCTCCACATGAATGGCAGACTCTTATCTGGTGAGCTGGATTTATTTCCTTCTACTCACGGTAGTCACCATTCTTTGTAACTCTCTCGGCCCCACCTACCTCTCCAGGTGTCTGCTTTGGGGAGAGGAGGGGAAATAAGTTTTTAAGCCACCTTGAGTCTGCTGTCCATCCCTCCATTCCACTCTTAGTTCGGGGGTCTGTTTTACTGAGGCATTGCTTGATTTCCTTGCCACAGTAAAAATCAGAAAATAAAGTGGAGAGCACAAAACTCACATCCCTTCTGTTCCAGTTGCAAGGAGGCGAATTTATTTTCTAACAAATCTTTTTTATTCCCCAATTGCTCAAGTTCTTTTCACTGTCCCCGGCAGGTTCTTGCAGACGGCTGAGATGGTGAAACCTTCCACTCCGTCCCCCAGCCATGAATCCAGCAACTCCTCCGGCACAGACGAGGGCACAGAGTACTACCCACACATTGGTATGGAGCACTGGTTCTCAATCTGGGGGTCGGGACCCCTTTGGGGGTCGAACGACCCTTTCCCAGGGGCCGCCCAAGACTCTCTGCATCAGTGTCCTCCATCTGTCAAATGGATCAATGCTAGGGTTGGGGGTCACCACAACACGAGGGACTGCATTAAAGGGTCGCGGCATTAGGAAGGTTGAGAACCACTGGTATGGAGGAACAGAGGCATGGTTTGGTAAGGCAGGATCAACAGCCGGTCTTTCCCAGTCTCTAAGGGTAGTTGTTTCCGGAGTAGGCAGTGGGCCGGAAACCAGGGAATGGTGGGTAGTCAAGGTCGAGACGGGGGGGAAGGGGGGGGGAGCACAGAACTGACAAAGGGTGGGACCAAGGTGAAAGAGGCCAGAGGACTTCCTGCAGTGTTCTGTCCTCTCGCTGGGGTTTTTATTCATTGGTGAAAGCCATGATTTTCAGGGTGTGTAATTTTGTGGTGGTGGAAAGTGCCATCAAGTCTTAAAGTTGATTTACGGAGGTCCCGTAGGGCTTTCAAGGCAAGAGATGTTTAGCCATTGCCTGCCTCTGCCCATCGACCCTGAAATTCCTTGGTAGTCTCCCATCTAAGTGCTCACCGGAGCCCACCATGCTTAGCTTCCAGGATCTGAGGAGATTGAGCTAGCCTGCACCATCCAGGTCAGGGTGTAGAGTTTTTTTTACTGGAGACAAAAGTCCATACTTGTGCCTATAAACAGCCATGACTGTTGTTCACTCAGGAGACTGGAGGCACAGACAGGAAGCATGGTATAGTGGTTAAGAGCAGGCGGACTCTAATGTAGAGAGCCAGGTTTGATTCCTCTCTCTCTTTTTTCTCTCTTTCTCCCCATACTAGAACCAGGGGGCATACATTGAAAATGCTGGGGGGAAGAATTAGGACAAATCAAAGGAAACGATTCTTCATGCAACGTGTGATTGGTGTTTGGAATATGCTGCCACAGGAGGTGGTGATGGCCACTAACCTGGATAGCTTTAAAAGGGGCTTGGACAGATTTATGGAGGAGAAGTCGATCTATGGCTACCAATCTTGATCCTCTTTGATCTGAGATTGCAAATGCCTTAACAGACCAGGTGCTCAGGAGCAACAGCCACAGAAGGCCATTGCTCTCACATCCTGCACGTGAGCTCCCAAAGGCATCTGGTGGGCCACTGCGAGTAGCAGAGTCCTGGACTAGATGGACTCTGGTCTGATCCATCAGGCTCTTTCTTATGTTCGTATGTTCTAATGGACTCTTTATCTGGTGAATTACATTGCTGGGTGACCTTGGGCTAGTCACAGTTCTTCAGAACTCTCTTAGCCCCACCTATCTCCCAAGATATCTGTTGTAGGGAGAGGAAGGGAAAAGGAGTTTGTAAGTTCCTTTGTGTCTCCTTACAGGAGACATAGGGGATGGTTGGGTATAAAACCAAACTCTTCTTCTTCATTTCCCCTTCCTGTTAATGCCACATTTTGGTCAGTTGCCCTGAGCAGCAAAGACAGAATATGTTTTGTTTGTGATGGTTGTGAAACTCCTGTTTTCTCCCTGTCTCCAGTCTTTCTCCAGAACAAAGCCAAGAGGGAGAACTTCTGTCCCCGGAACCTGAAGCAGATGCACCTTGTGGTCGATAAGATCATGATGCACTCCCATCTGAAATACAAGGGTAACGCATCTTTCTGAGTCTGTCCAAAGGCCAGAAGGCCAAGTTAAAAACCGTAACGGATTGTGGAGTGAAAGCAGCGTCGTGAGCCCTCTGTGGTGTGAGCGGCATGGAGAAGAAAGGGAGATTGGGTTCATATCAGTATCAGTGCTGGTGGTTGGCCTTCGGAAGCAGAGTTTGGCTTTTCTGAAAGCAGAGATGGAGAAGAGGCTTGTAAGCAGAGCTCTGTGATTCTTGGTGAAACCCTCAAGTCTACTGAGGTCTAAAAAATTGCTCCATGTGGATTTGAATTCTGGTACAGAATTGTAACTTTTTAAAATTAATTTTAATAGATAAAAAAATAACATAGCAGAAAAAGAGAACAGAATCAAATAATTAGTTCTAAAGACTAAGGCCATTTGTGCGCAGGGCTTCTCCTCGGGCAAGCCCACTTTACATTCAGGGAAGATTTTCAGTTACACGACAGATTTGTGACATTATCCAAGTTTGATTTTCATTTCCACAACTGTCCCAACACTGCTGCGTTTCTGATGAATGGGAGGATGGATTTTCCCATCACGGGCAAACTCCAACCTTTTCCTCTAAATTGCCACTAAATCTGTACCTGAACAAGTGTGCCGTGCTCGCCTCAGGTTTTTTTCCCCTCCTTCCCACCTTTTCCCCTCCCACCGACTGGTATGTTCCCCCCTTTCTTTGCTCACTCTCCCCCCCATTCAGCTGCCAGCTCCCTTGTTTCTCCCCCAGCATTCCCCATTTAGTTTCTGCTGCTGCTTGTGATGCCAAGCCTGCATGGGGGGGGGGGGGGGGGGGAGAGAGAGAAGCTTGCTTCCGTAAGATCTGGGTTCTTTGCTCCAAAACTCCACTCCAGCTGAGTTCTCAAATATTTTTATTGAAAAAATTCAAAACAAAGAAATGAAACAAACTTTGCTTACAGAGATTTCTCAGCTAGGCACATTCCTTTTTGGATTCCTTTGTCCCCATTCTGGAAACCCATGGTCCAGAGATGCTTCTCCGGCCAAGTCCCCAGGTGGAATCTAAAATCATTTGTTTCCACCTTCACAGGAAAACTGTGTTCCGGCCACGAGGTAACTTAGGCCTTTGAAGTGCATTCTGGCACCTTTGTATCAGGCTTCCTGTTCTCCTTGTAGGAGATCAAAGATCCTTTTTACAGTTATGTGTGAGTTCCTTTGCTTCAGCGATAGCATCTTTCCATCATACTTCCCCTCTTTGGAAAGATGGATCCCTGCTTTGCAAAGGGTGGGGGGAGTCAGCATGGTGCCTGTGATGATTGGGAGAGTTCTCTCCCATAATCATAGGCAACCCCCTCCTCCGTTTGCAAAGCTAGATCCTGGCTTTGCAAAGGGTGGGGGGGGGGGAACCAGCAGGGGGCGTGCCTGTTGGCTGATATTTCCAGATAGACTGCGTATCCCACAGAAAACATGCAGCACAGTAGAACCTAGTAGATTTGATACCAAAATATCCTTTTCCAAAGAAACAGATGGCACAGAAGGAGGACTCGGGACGCTAGTGAGAGGGGAATTGTAAATGGCCCAGGATCCAGTGGAAGATCCTCTTACCCAGCAGTAGCAAAATAGCATGGGTGCTACTCAGCCCTCTGCAAGCACCTGCAACTCCAACCAATGCATGAATACCATGCAGATATGTTGGTTCAACTACATGCAATTTTTTAAAAAGTCAACTACATGCAATTTTTTAAAAAGTCCTGTAATCATGGGGGAAGGCAGAAACCTAGGGCATCCAAAGCCAAATCCTCTGCAGAAAGAAATTAATGCCCTACAACAGATTTGGGGGGAACAGACAGGAGAAAGGGAAGTGTAAAATGAATCCAGTTGCCTTGTGGGAAAAGCATCGGATCAACTGAACGCAAAACTCACAGGGAGCCATAAGTGTATAAATGGCCCAAAAAGGGTAAGAACATTATACATATAATATTACCAAATGGTAAAAGTGGTCCCCTGGGCAAGCACTGGATCATGATGGGTAAATTACCTGCAGGCTTTTGGTTTGCCACTTCCTTCCCCAGTCATCTCCACTATACTTCCAGCAAGTTGGGTACTCATTTTACCTTGGAGGATGGAAGGCTGAGTCTGGCTAAGCTGAATCTCCCTCCCAACAGGCACCCTCTCTATGCTGGACTGCAACATATTTCCTGGCCTGCCCCCGAGTTATCTGGACACAGAGGTCAACCTGTTCTTGCTGCCTTTCATGGACACAGATGCAGACGATGCTTTGCCCAGAGCAGGTGAGGAACCCCTATTCCTTCCTTCCCCTTTCTGATCCTATGAATTAATTTAACACCTGAGCCACTTTTCCTCCTGCCTCTGGGCTGGACTCCCTTATCAGCTCCCATCACATTAGCCTGCGCAATCCAAGCTGCAGCGCATGGCGAGAAACTATGCTGCAAAGCTAGCAGAGCGGAGAGTGCCGGACCATTCCAGTGAGTCAAGCCGCAATGGAAGCGTCACTAGGCAGTCGTACGGAACTCGGAAGACTTCCTGACTGTGCACCAGCTATGGTCTTCAGGTAGACATCTGTTGGCTGTCCCACCACTTAGGGTGGTCATCCGGCATCAACAAGGTCTCAAGTCTTTTCCGTTGCAGCTATGGCTCTGTCTAATGGGCTGTCTGAAGAGGTGAGGGCTCTTCCGCCTCCTTGGAGTGGCAACAAAGCTGGTTCATTTGATGGAACTTTCAAAAAGGTGTGAATGGCAGGCATCTTTGAAGACGGAGGGGGAAAGGGACCTTTGGTGCCTGTTGTTTTATTCTTGTTTTAATTGTCTTATAACTGTTGTAGTAAGCCACTCAAGGTGGAATGGAAATGTTTTAATAAACGAACATGATGGGTTAAAAAAAAACACCGTAAAGCGCGCAGCAAAATCCCATGTGGTGTGGTGGTTAAAATGATCAGACTAGGATCTAGAAGATCCAGGTTCGAATTTCCATTTGGGCTACGGAAGCTCACTGGGTGACCTTGGGTTGGTCTCATGCTCTCAGCCCAATCTACCTCACAGGATTGTTGTGAAGATGAAATGGAGAAGAATGATCTAAGCTGCTTTTGGGTCTCCACTGTGAAGAAAGTTGGTGTATAATACATGTAATTCGGTGTAATATATATAATGTGGTCCTGGAGGCCTGAGAGAGTACACCTGCCCATGTATTCCTGCCCAAGGGCTGAGATTGGAAGGGGGAAGCACTCCTTGCTACCCTGCCCCCTATGGAGATGGGCAAGGTGGCCCAGACAGCCTTCTTTAGAATAGTCCATATACTGTGGAATGCCCTCCATGCAGAGGTTCACCAGACACCTGGGCTGTCTTGGAATTTTGGTGCCTGGCAAAGACCAACCTCTTTAACTGAGCATTTGGCTGACTTTCTACTGGGAAGGGACCCCCGAGTTGTCCTCCCTTTTTTGTGGGTGGGTGCTTCAGATTTTAGATTGTTTTAGGGTTTTTAAGATAGGGTTTTATTGTGAGATTTTTGTATAGTTTTTACTATAATTCGCCCCGAGATCATGGTAAAGGGTAGGGAATAAATGTAAATTAATAATTTTTTTTAAAAAAAAAATGAATTAAATAAATAAAATCCCTGAATTGGAAAGCACCCCTCTAAACCTACACCCACACAGGACTCCTCCCCACCAAACATTCTCTCTTTGCAGTTGCTTCTTTTCCCCTCTAGAATCCTCGCAGTCCTCCTGGGGAAAGTAGGACCTGCAATCTATTAAAAAACAAACAAAAACACTCCAGGTGACTAACAATAATGGTAAAACACTTATTTCATTAATTTTTAAAATAGTTTTGCATTTTGCTTCCCCCCTCCTGTTTTTTTTAGGGTTAGGTTCTGTGTATTTGTTGTGTAATTGGTCAATTGCACGTATTCTTACAAAGCTGCAGTGTGTTCTCTTACTCTCCCATTCCCCTTTGCAGCCCCTGGAAGCGGCCCACTCTTCTCTCTCTTGCCCGGCTACAAAGGGCACCCCAGCTTCCCGTCTCTGATTGCCAAGCTCCGCAGCCAGATCATGTCCATGTCCCGGCCGCAGCTCTCCCACACCATCCTGACGGAAAAGAACTGGTGAGCAAATAGTTAAGGGGAGGACGACCGAAGGTGTCTTGGACCACAAGGAATACTGGTGCATTTTCATGCTGAACGGAAAACCACTTCCCTGGGTTACTGCAAGGCAGGGGTGTCCAACTCCGGTGCCCCAGATGTTCATGGACTATGATTCCCAATTGGCCATGCTGGCAGGGGCTGATGGGAATTGTAGTTCATGAACATCTGGGGTACCAGAGTTAGACACCCCTGCTGTAAGGTCTTGGGTATGTTCCTATTTCCTGCATCTGAAGAGGCAGCAAATTATGCTTTTCCGGTGTCACAGGTTGCTGCATTAATTTCCCATATACCATCCACCCACACACCCACCCAAAGAGACAGTTTGGTGTAACAGTTAGCAGCAGTGGCGTAGGAGGTTAAGAGCTCGTGTAATCTGGAGGAACCGGGTTTGATTCCCAGCTCTGCCACCTGAGCTGTGGAGGCTTATCTGGGGAATTCAGATTAGCCTGTATACTCCCACACATGCCAGCTGGGTGACCTTGGGCTCTTCTGAGCTCTCTCAGCCCCACCCACCTCACAGGGTGTTTGTTGTGAGGGGGGAAGGGCAAGGAGATTGTAAGCCCCTTTGAGTCTCCTGCAGGAGAGAAAGGGGGGATATAAATCCAAACTCTTCTTCTTCTTCTTAGTGTGACAGACTAGGATCTGGGAGACCAGGCTCGAATCTCCCCTCTGCCATGGAAACTCGCTGCATAACTTTGGGCCAGTCACACACTCTTGGCCTAACCCAGTGGTTCTCTACCTTCCTAATGCCGCGAACCTTTAATACAGTTCCTCATGTTGTGGTGACCCCCAACCCTAACATTTATCCATTTTACAGATGGAGAACACTGATGCAGAGTCTTAAGTGACCCTTGTGAAAGGGTCGTTTGACCCCCAAAGGGGTCCCAACCCCCAGGTTGAGAACCACTGGTAACCTATCTCACAGGGTTGTTATGAGGAGAATGTTGTAAGCCGCTTTAGATTCCAGTTGGGTTGAAAGGTGGGGTATAAATGGAGGAAATGAATAGGATGATGTACGTTCCGATACCATCTCCAGCATTCTACTCTTGAGGCCTTTGGTTTTTCTTCCATGTGTTTTTAAAAGAGTTTTGACCCCTGGGCATTAGATGCGGAAATACAAACTATTAAATTTAACATTTGTCCTGCACATCTTTTCTTTGGAGCTGTGTAGCCCTGACCCACCAATACTGCAGAACACACTGGATCTCATTGCAACTTCTCTCTCTCTCTCTCTCTATTGGGCAGGTTCCACTATGCGGCACGCATCTGGGATGGTGTGAAGAAGTCCTCTGCCCTTGCAGAGTACAGCCGCCTGCTGGCCTGAATGTTGAAGCCGAGGGGTGGCCAGACTCCTCCCATCTCAAGGGGAGGAAGCCAGAGTCCCTGTGCCCACTGTCCAAGGGCACAGAGCGGTGTGTGGATCCCAGCAGGGAGCTGGAGAGGCGGGGGCATTGTGTCTACTATGGTGCCACACAAGATCAAGGAGCAGACAGCCATCAGCGGTAGAAGGACGGGTGTCGTTTGCCTACTGAGCAGTGATCTGCCTAACACCCAGCATGGATCTTGTCTCCAGTAACCCATTTTGGGGCTCTGATTTCCATCTGCACACTTAGGAGGAAGAGCTTTTCTCTTGGGCTGCTCGTTCTTCCAGAAGCGGAGAAGTCCCAGACCAGCTGCCCCCCACCCCCCCTTGCACGACCAGAGAGGTTCTTCTGCATTAGTGAGGGTCAAGGTCAGCCGGCAGTTAACTCTGTGGCTTTGAGGATGCTGTTCTCAGATTCTTCTTCCCCTAAACCCATTCCTGTCTGTCTGTACTTTTCTTGCCTCTTTCCATCTTCAGGGAAGAGTACTTAGCCCCACCCACCCCCAGCTATCCCAGAATTCCTCATTCTTCTGCTGCAGAGTGAATCAATCACTCCCTCTTGTGTAAATGTTCTGTTGTTTAATAAAGCATTTGGCGTTGCTTGGCGTTTCTTTTTAAATGCCTGCCACAGTACTGGACTGTCTCTAACCCTCTGTTTGCAGTTTTAGAGATTAGCCGTGGTGGTCTGCAATAAAATAGCTACATTGGAATCCAGTAGAACCTTAACAAGATTTTGGGAGGGAAGTCAGCTTTTGACAGCCAAAGCTTTCTTCAGGAAGAATACCTGCTGATGGGAGTGTTGACTGTCTATTTATACTCCCAAAATCTTGCTGACTTTTAAGGCGCTTCTGGAACTCCTATTTAGCTGTTCCTCTGTTGAGCAGTCCCTGTCCTAGGTCCTCGTGTGCAAACCTGGAATTTTTCAGGCCACGTCTTGTCTTCCAAGAAAGCATCCTCTAAATTAGAGAAGACAGGAGATTTTATTGTACATCCCTGCCAACGGCGAAAAAAGCAGGGCTTCCAAGTTGTGGGAAGAAAAAGTTGTACGTGGCATTTTCGCTTCTGCTTCACGTACTGGAATTTCTAACAGGCAATTTCAAGACAGGGCAATACAGAGCATCTTACCAGCCCCACCCAAAAGGAGCCAAAACATCATGAAATGAAACAGAAGACATCATCAAGTTCCTTCCTTGTCCCGTCTGTTCCAGAATGACAGTGCATGTAAAGAAAGCCTTGATTCTTTCCCCTTAAATTGGTCTGACGTCCTGCCTTAGTGGCACCCCTTTCCAAAGAACAGCTGTTTTGGTCCATTGCTATAGAAATAGCATCTTAGATCGAAACTGGGTCCTTGCCTCTGGATGCGTCTTAGAGATTAGGTTTCCAGATACACCAGAATCTGTCGGTTTTGCCCAAAGGAGTCCTTTCCTTTATGTTCCAATTTATCCCTGAAAACTATCTGATGGTGCCTTTAAACCAAAATATGCCCTCGAGAATGCAGTAGCTCTTTTTTCCCAGTCAACATGAGTAAGCAATCTGAAGATGTTAGAGCCTGTACTGTCTCAGGTGAAGATGTTAGTAAGGTGAGTTAAGGGGAAGGGGTTGAGAAAACTGTATGCTCATCAGAATATAGTCCCGGATGAATGAGAATTATTCATTTTTACACAATGTCTTTGTCAAAAACATTATTTCACACATTCTTGAACATGATACTTTGATACAAGAGCATTTATGGTTTATTGTATTTTAACTTTCAAACAGATGGAGGAGAAAGGCTAAATAGGCACACTATAATTAGGCTTGGAGAATGGGGTGTATCGAATCCCAGATATGGCCTGAATCTGCGCATTCAGGCAAAAATCGGTCCGAACATCTGCCCAAATAGGAACAAATCCGACTGCAAAGCATGTGGGCTTTTTTGGTGTTTTTTCATGTTTTGGCCTGCAGGGGGCACATTTTTAAAGCTAGCAGTACCAAAATTTCAGGGTCTCATCTGGAGATCGTCCTGATACCACCTGAGTTTGGTTCAGAGGGTCTAAAGCAGGGGTAGGGAACCTGCGGCTCTCCAGATGTTCAGGAACTACAATTCCCATCAGCCTCTGTCAGCATGGCCAATTGGCCATGCTGGTAGAAACTTGATGGGGAATCCCTGAACACGCAGGACCCCAAGTTATGGACCCTCAAAAGGGTAGCCCCATCTCCTGTTAGCTCCCATTGGAAACAAACTTCACCAAACTCGGGTGACATCATCAGGAGAGTCTCTGAACGATACCCTGAAATTCTGGTGCCGCTAGATTTAAAAATGCGCCCCTGCAGGCACAAACACAAAAAACCCAAAAAGAATCAGATGGACCTGAATTTTTTGGGTATACCCGAATATTCAAGTGTATCCGAATATGTTATTTCTTATTCGGGCATACAGATAATTTATGTCCGAATAAGTCCGAATTTCTAGGGTATTGACCAAGCCTAACCATAATCTACTGGTTAGGGTGATGCAGCAGTTCAAATTTAACTAGAAATAATACACTCAAAAATGCCAGTTCAAATGCAAGGAAGGTTGTCGAGTTCATTCCCGCTCTTGTCCCTTCATTTGCAATTCGTGCACTAATCACACTTCTGGCACTGGCTTTTTTCTTGCACATTGTCAGGAATTAAAGTACACATGCTCAGGAACACACTAAGCTGCATTATACTGAATCCCAGTCAGTTGTCTACTTACGCTGGCAGTAGGTCTTCAGGGCCTGAGGCAGAGGCCTTTTGCATCATTTCCTGCCAGATTCTTTAATTGGAAATGACAGGCATTGAAGCTGGAACGTTCTGCATGCCAAACAGAGGTGCTTCCACTGAACCACAGCCCCTCCCGTGTACAGAGAGCCCCATAAACCCAGCCTCTGAGAGACTTTGGACTCTGAGCTGGACCCAATTGAACTTGGAGACACCTGAGGATGGCACCCAGTGATGTGATTGGGGTCTGCTTCTCGAACGAGGCAAAAATGGTAAAAGAACAGACTATACCATTCTGGAGCACGGGGGGAGGGGGAGGAAGGCATAATTTCCCATATACCCTTTTGTTAAAAAAATAACTCTACAAACCAATTCATCAGGAAGTGGACTAAACCACAGCCTTAATATATAGGTTTTTAAAAATTGGTTTTTCAGGGCACATTTAAAAATGTGGCTGATGCAATGTAGTGCCCCTCACGATTGTGTTGTGGTTCTGCCAATTCAAGCCTGAAACAGCCTCTCCCTACAAAGCTAGCTATGCCAGTTCCCAGCAGCCAGGATCTGATACCCGGGAATTTCGCCACGGCTGTGTTTCCGTTGAACTTTTCCCTTTCTTAACAGAACTTACCACTTGTTTACAACACAGTTTATAAACATATAAGAAATGCTGAGACTGAACCCAGTAGTAAAGAATTTTTTTTAATGTGAATTCAGTTTTTTTTAAAAGCTGAAAGCTTGCAATTTTTGTAGTCAAAACACAAACAAAATTCAGGATCTCAATAATGCAGATCACGTGGTCCTCTGAGAATATTGCTGGTCAAGGGCAAAAGCCATAGATCGGAACTCGTCCAACTAACTGGTTTGAATTTCTCAATGGGTGGCTAATCGTCACACTTCATCTTATAACTGCCTATCAAGGACACCTTCATTCGTGGACTTCCCAAGACCTACTTACAACAGAGCAAAACAGCTTGTGAAAATAGGATCTGTTCCATTGAAAAAAGAATCTTTTCCATTGAAAAAAATTTCTACAGTCTTTTAATTTTTCTCATTTAAAAAAGTTTTTTTTTTAAAAAAACACCCTCTTCCCAAGAATTAGAAAGAAGATAGGATGGAAGCAGGTTTTGACACTAACTTTTTCCTTCATAAAAGCCAGAGGATTTAGGTTGGGGTCAGTCTGCCAGGTCAATGAACCTGTTTGCACAATGCAATTAGATGACCTTCACAGAAAGAAATGGGGAAAGAGGTTCAAGTTACGCAAAGTGGTGAATTGAAAACATACAAAAATTCAGGGCGGCAAAGGCTTTTAGCCCAAGTGTCCATAAAGTATGTTCCCTAATATAGTAACATCACATACTGCTCCCACGAAATCAAATCAGCTGTATCTTCTGTAGAAGTATAGCACCATGAACTATATTATCTAATAAATACTATTTTAATTAAAAACTACTAGGGAGATCATACTGAAAACTGATCTTTTGTCTAGTTAATGAACAGACCAGGCTTTTGCAAGCAGGCTTCTGGCAAATACCCAATAGTTCGGTGTGCTAAATCCAGGAAGCACCAAGTTTTGGGTACCTTTACAGAGCAAACTTAAAAGTATTCAATTTAATGCCCATAGAGCCTTGGAAATGGTAAATTCACAAAAATACTGGTGAGAACTTCTAGTTTCATTAACAACTTACACCACTTCTTTTTCTCAGGACTCCTAAAGTGGAATCCACACGAACTAGGCAACAGAAATACAGAACAGCAAACCCCAGTTTGGTCATCAACCGGTGTTCACAATCTCATATCCCTTCCTGCTTTCATTAGATGATGAGCAGGGTTCTGGGCTAGGAAAAATAGAAAAAAGCTCTATTTCACTTGAGCTGCATTGAGACTGTGCTACACAACATACCAAGAATCATATCAAACCTCAGACTCTAAGGCTTTGATGAGAACACGCTGAGCGTCTTCAGCTACTTCGTTGAGGGAACTCCACAGCATGTAGTAGGTAGTGCCAAAGGAGATCCCCCCAGCAGCCAGGGAACCAAATATGGGCACTGTGCTGGCAAAATACTCTACCACCATCAACGCTCCACCACCAGCCTTGGTAAGCATCTTCACCACTACATCCTTGGAGATCTCTTTGTACTTGAGGGACTTTCGATAACCGCAGATCTCTTCCACAGAGTTTACTTACCTTCTCGTAACTTGTCCAAGGACTCATCGTCCAGGCCAAAGTTCCTGCGGTACTCTGAGAGGGACTTGACTAGGATGGTCACATCGCAGGCTACGGAGAGACCGGGGATGGGCACGGCCGCCACACCGCATGAGACAGTGGCCAGCTTCCAGATCTGTTTCTGCAAGGCCTGTTTCTTTTTGCGCAAGATTTCTAGGGAGATGTTGGGCAGGGCTAGGAGGAAGGCGTGTCTCTTGTGGCCTGGAAGCTCTCGCTCTAAAGTCTCCTCCAGCAGCATAAAGTCATACTTGCTCAACTCCCAGCTGGAAAGGAGAAAGATGCGGGGAGAGACCACATTTTCAGCCTCTAAGCACTCTTGGCAATTCTGGCGGATTAGCTGAAGGATGCTCCCCTCATCATAGGTGTGCGGTCGACGCTTTCTGGCGGCCTCCAAGTCCAAGTCTACTTTGGAACGTACAAAATAGAAACGTTTGCCCTGCTTCTGGATCTCTTGGGCCAAGCGAGCATGGTTGGATCTGAAGCGCTCTGAGGCGAGAAGGATAAAGAAGTCGTAGCAGGAGAAGTCCACCTGTTTCAGGTACTTGTCGGACTGAAAGTTGGGCGTACCGATTCCCGGCAGGTCCCAAACCATCACGTTGGGGTGCTTGGGGTGTGGATACGGCGTGGGCTTTAATGTTGTCTCCACCACTCCAGTGGGGGCAGCTCCATGATCTTCGTCCCCTAGGCCCCGGATAGCGTTGACAAAAGAGGACTTGCCGGAGCCAGACTCTCCTGTTACTGCGATATTCAGGTGAGCGTTCTCCAAGGTCTGTAAGTTTTCCATAATCTTGGACGCAGCGTCCGCCATTCTTCCTTCTTCGAGAGCATCTTTAATCTGTTCAATGTCTTCTTCAGTAATGATGTCATATTCATCTAGGAATTGAGCCTCGTTGGGCGAAGCCATTGGGGGCTGGTCCACCATAAAATCAAGTCGAGGCTTGAGAGGAAAAGGGAGAGAGAACACAACCCATACCATTAAACATTTTAAAGAAACCAACCTTCTTTCCCCAATTTGGGAACCCTTGCCTGTTTCTTACCACTATACTCCGCAAAGTCTGAAGCTTTCCTCGGGTCTAAGAAACCGTCTTCTTCTGCAGGAATAAGCAACCTTTTATAATTCTAGAGATGAACTATATCAACATTCAAATAAACAAAACATCAGTATATGAAACTGTAAATATCACCTAGTGTTACTCATAGTTGATACGTGGATCCATATAGTTTCCGCAGCTTAAATGCTGGTTACGTACGATTCCTTTATTAGGAACACATGAAGTTTGAGATCTCACAATAAGAAATAAATATACAGAGGTCTCACAAGAAGTAAAAATATTGAGAGCAGTAACTCTGTGCAATTGGCTTAGTGCAGTGGCATAAAGGTAAGCACGACTCATAACTGGATTGCTGGCAATTGTTCACCTCTATCAGTTTCCCTTTCTGTAAAATACCTCTAAGGAGGCCTTAAGCCCGTGGTGGTGAACCTTTGGCACTCCAGATGTTATGGACTACAATTCCCATCAGCCCCTTCAAGCATGGCCAATTGGCCATGCTGGCAGGGGCTGATGGGAATTGTAGTCCATAACATCTGGAGTGCCAAAGGTTCGCCACCATGGCCTTAAGCCAAAGAAAGAATCACTTAAATTGGAGGATTTCAAACCTTGCTGAGAAGAGCAGTAGATTACAGACTATTGTGTTTTACGTCCCTGGGTTGAGGCTGTATGGAGGACAGGAACAGGGTGCACAAAACGACAAGGAATCTTTTTCATTTGAGCCAGTGTGGTTGGAGTGGTTGTCAGACGAAATTCTGGAAGGCCCAAGTTTACATCCCCACTCGCCATTAAATGTACAGGCCAATCTTGTGCCAGCCACTCTCTCTGAGCATAATGTACCTCACAGAGTTGTTGTGAGGGTAAAATAGAAGATGGGAGAACGACGAACACTGCCTTGAGAGGCCTGAAGAAAGAACATGATAAAAAAATGTCCTAAATAAATTCTGTGTTGGGTATAAAACCATGTTTCCTCAAACAAGGTCTCTGCTAGAACCACATACCAAGGATGAATGGGTCAGATACAACCTGGCAAGGAAGCCATGGAAAAGAGTGGGGTATCGTTTCCAGAGGGCTTGGGAACTTTGGAAAGGTATAAGAGCTGTTTGGGAGATGAAACCAACGCAGATACATACAATCCTGTCAGCTTTAGGTGATTATTTATTTATCCCCTCCTTCATTCAAAGAGCTCAAGGGGATGCACTTGGTCCCCCTTAATTAATCCTTACAACAATCCCGCGAAGTAGATTTAGGTCTGAAAACATATGACTGATCCCACGTCTTGCCGAGCAAGAATTTGAACCCAAGTTTATCCAACACTCTTGCTTCTACTCCACACTGGCTCACATTGTTATTGGTTGGAGGATCCAAATCCTCATTTTAAACCCCTAGGCTAGAAGTGGCCAACCTATGGTGATCCAGATGTTCATGAACTACAATTCCCATCAGCCCCGTCAGCATGGCCGGCAGGGGCTGATGGTAACTGTAGTCCATGAACATCTGGATCACCATAGGTTGGCCACCCCTGCTCTAGGCCATGCTGAATGAAAGCCCATCCTTCAGCCACCCTAGTTACGGGGAAAACTAATCTGAATTAAGCAACTACGGACTCCCAAAAAGAATGGGGTGTTATTCAACCACGTCATTCTATTTTCTTAAATACCATCCCCAAGGAGCACAGACCCCACATTTGTCTGTACATTCAAGGGGGTGCAGCGTGTTAACAACCAACAACCCCTGTCATTTGTCTGGGGTGTTCAACCGCCCAGGGGGAAGCAAAGAAAAGAAGTTATCATCCGAACAATGAACCTTGGTTAAGGATGGTGAATAGGTGAAAATTCATAATTCCCCCAGGGACATATAGGAATGCACCCTACACTGCTCTATTGCCGTTGTAACCATTGCAGCAACAGCCTCTACAACTCGAAGAAAAAAAAACTCCTGTTTCTTTTCTTCTTATATACATATATCCCAAGGACACAATCCCATTTGTCTCCTGCGGACCCACACCCCAAACACCCACAGCAGTTCACACAACCAAGCCTCCCATTACGGCATCCCCTCTGGGCCTTTTCTTGCCCCCTTCCTCTCCCAACACATGACCCATTTCAACTGCACTCTCTTCCATATTTCATCCCTTTGTGCTATTTACTGGCTCATCTTGCGTCCTACTGCCTTATCCTTTATACTACCCACCCACCCCACCTGCAGTGCCTGTAGCAGGGCCATAACCTTTAAAGTGGCCAAGGGCTGGAAATTCAGAGCACAATCTCTCTCTCTTTTTTTTTAATCCGTTCCAATTCTGACCTATCGCAATAGGAAGTAAGTCAGACCCCCCCCCTTTTAAAATCGGTTCCAATTCTGACCTAGTGCAACCGGAAATAAAAGGAAATATTGCTAAACTGTCCGACAAGGGGGTGTCTGTGTGCGGCCATTTTTATAACACTGCAAATTATTTATTTATTTATTTATTAAACTTTTATACCGCCCCATCCTCTAGGGGCTCTGGGCGGTGTCCTCTCTTATGTCCTCTCTTCCTTTAACGTTCCAAAAAAGTCATTATGGCTGATTCTGTATGGGCCAAAAACAGCGGTGTGAAAACAGTATAAACCCTTTTACACCATTTTAAACCCTTTTGCGCCATTTTCACACCGTTTTCACACTGCTGGCCCATGCGGAATCAGCCTGAGATTTTGGTAACCAGCACCCTGATTTAAATTGCTTCATTGGCTGATTCACTGGTTCAAAGGGGAAGGAATAAACTTTTTCGTAAAAAGGGGAGGGAGGGAAGGGTGCAGTGCTCTAATTGAGGAGGTGAGAAGCTGCATTTGGCTGGGATTCTCCTTGGGACAGAAGTCTGAAAGGGCCAGGCTTTGCATGTGGTCGCTGCAAAATCACGGGGTGGGGTGGGGTGTGGGGATCTTCATTCATGCCCATTGCAAGTGGGATCCATCCCAGGGGTTACAGCAGGACTTCCAGCACCCACAGTAGCAATTCTCCATTCCTCCCGCCCTCAAAAACAGATGCACCAGCCATAGCCACGAAACTTAGGGCGAGTCACACAAACTGTAAAGCAATAACATCCAGCAGGAGGTGAAAACGAAACTCCACGGATCTCAGCGGAGGTTCAAGAGCCACCAAGCCGACAAACACACACACACACACACGCCCCCCGCTACGTCCTGCTAAACGTGTCTTCCAACCGGTAGCCCACGACAGTCCCGAGCAGACCCCCTCGGACGACCCACCGCCACTCCGGGGAACCTCTGCTCCCCAAAGCGCAATTTGGGGGATTTTTTTCTTCGGCCCGGCGGCTTTATTTTTTTTGCAATGCCGCCCGGTGTTCCAAAGCCCCTGATTTCTTGCAAACTGTTTGCAAACCACACACACATTGCAAGCCGAGCACTTGACCCACCAGAAGCGACTCCAGCGAAGGACCGGCGAGGCTTTGCCGGAGTTTCTCGAGGGTGTTTGAAGTTGCTACGGAGGAAGCGCAGCCGGTGCAAAAAAAGTCCGCTTCCTGCCGCCGCGGAAACCACACTCTTTCTGCCCGGGGTGGCGCGTGTGTATGGGCGGGCACGCGTTGGCGGCTCCACGCTGCCCCCTGCTGGAAGGCACGCGTGCAAAGCCAGATGGACCCATGCCGTGTGGGAAAAACCCGTTTCATTCATTTTTTGTCAGGCGGGAGATTGCACTGGAAATGGGCGCGGGAGCAAGGACGTTCAAAGCAATTGGAAAGTCCCGGGAAGTCCACTGCAGAAAAAAGTAAATAAAAGCTCTGCTGCGGGCGTACACTAAGTCACGTGGTTTGCAACTTGTCAGAAAGTGAAAGTGAATTTTTGTGCGTGTGATTTCCCGTGCAATGAGAGGAGATGGCCGAAAGAGCGGCACCGATTCTGTGAGTACCAAACGCGATAGGGAGAAATATTTGGGTTTGGGATTTTTCACGTGGGATTTTAAACATGCTATCATGATGGGAATTATCAGCCTTCCGCCGCCTGACCCATCGCGGCCCCCAAAGCTGTTTGCAGCATCCGGGGAAAGGTTATACCTGCCCTAACAGCTGTTGTCACTTGGAAAGGGGACCTTGCGCTGGGAATCTGGAGAGCGTGTAACCTCAGCTTGTGGGTTCTGTGGGGCAGTACTTGGAAGGAGTTGCAAAGAACCAAATTTAAACAAAACAGTTTACTTCTCTTTACAAATAACATTAAACATCAACATTTAACATTTACAATTCAAGGTCCTGTTCAGGTTGCATTTCAAGTCCTTCTAGTTACAGTCTACTGATACTGCCAAGTCCAATTCTTCTTTGCAAGTGGGTTGGCTCCTGAAGACTCCAAGGGCTTGATGAACAGGATGCAACATGATGAAGGTTTCCAGGAGAACTCTCACCCATTACAACCACAAAAAGAAACCCTGAAACAATAAACTCCAACATTTTCAACATAGCAAAAACAAACAACTACCTTCCCAGTAGTTCCCAATAATATTGCAGTTTACCTTAACAAGGTGTTAAGGGCTTATAGAAATCAAGGTCCGAGTCTGGTAGCCTTGTCTTCTCCAAAGAGCTCTGCAGCCTTTCTGCTGCTCTGAGTCTCCACCCCCTTACTGGTTCAACCCATTCTGGGCATGGGGGTTACAAGCGCATCCTTCTTCCCAGCGCAGGATCGCTCAGGACAGGTGCAGAAATTCTGCCCGGTTCATTCAAATTGGGCATGTCCATGCAGTGCTTCCGGCAGCTTTTCAGTGAATTGGGCTGATTTCCCTTGAATGAATATGTCATTCGTATTTAATTTTTGAAAAGTTTATTTCACTGCACATAGAAACCCTGGGGCTAGCTAGCTGATCTCTCTTGGAGAAGCGGGCCACTTTGAAAAGTGGACTCTAGCATTTTATCCCGTTTAAGTCCCTCCCCTCTCCAAACCCCTCCCTCCTCAGGCTCCACCCCCAAATTTCCAGGTATTTTCTAAGATGGAGCTTGCAACCATATCTGCATCTGGAATGATCTGTGATCCTTTCTGCTGTCCTAGTAGGTGGGTGGTGTCTGTGAACAGGTGCAGTATACAGAATCCATCCATTTAGCACAGGGTTTTCTCCTCTTTCTGGCAAACGCTTTCCAGGGTACCAGAAGAGAAAGGGATTTTCTGAGGCCTGCTAGTCCAAGCGGAAGGGGATAGAAACAGTTTCTGAACACAGTCTGGGAAGGTAATGCTGGGATAGCTGCAGGTTAGGTAACAAGGCAAAACTAAGAGAGCAGCTCCATGAAGCCTTGAACACTTGAGGCTGATTTATACTGAACCACACCATTAATCCATCAAGGTCAGTTTTGTCCACTCTGACTGACAGCGGCTATCTGGGGCCTCAGATAAAGGTATTTTGCATCCCCATCATTCATTCATTCATTCATTCATTCATTCATTCATTCATTCATTCATTCATTCATTCATTCATTCTACCTCTCACCTCCCCAAAGGGCTCATCTGACCCTTTTATCTGGACATAGTGGGGATTAGGGCTGGGCATTTGAGTGAAGCCAAATGGGAAAAAGCCATGAAAAATACCATTCCGGTTTTTCTACGTTTGTTTCAGCTCATCTGAAGAAACAACAACCTCATCAGGCTATTCAGAAAAAGCCGCATAGCCCAAGCCGAAAAATGCCAAATACTGTTTCGGCTTCCAGCAGCAGAACAGCCAACAGAGCTGCAAATAGCTCTCCATCCCCTTCCCCCTTTATCTTTGAAGTCAGAGCCAGTGACCAAATCCCTGAAAAGAGCTCTCCCAGAAGAAAATTTTTCAGGTTGATTTTAACAACCTGAATTTTTTTGAAAAAATCCAAAAAAAATCAACATGGGGATTCAGCTTTGTTTTTGCTTTGGTTTTGGCCTTTTCAGAAAGTGCTGGGTCTTTTAAAGCCATACCTGAAAAAATTGCGCGCACACCTAGCGAGGATTGAATCTGGGATCTTCCAGCTTGCAAAACAGGTGCTTTATCATTGAGTCACTTATTTATTTTACGGTCATCGACCGATAGCTATATACAAAGTTCAGCTAATAATTCCATCAAATAATAGATCCAAAACAAGATTTGAAAACATCAAATATATAACACATGGTACAAAAACTGTCTAAAACATTGGTTTATTTTTCTTGACAGGAGATAGAGAGGCACAGCAGATTGAAACAGGAAGGTAAAAACAAGAAAAATAAACCAATACAGCCTGAAAAACAGATAAAATGCTTGGAGCCCGGTACAAGCACTGCACTCCCTGATAGGCAGGAACAATACTGGGGATCTAAGATGGAGTCCAACCATTCCACAGGAAGTGACATCGTTTAGTCCTGCCTCCCTGAGTATAGGTTGGAAATCACCCATCCAAGATGCCCTCATCGCCCCCCAGGAGAAGGCCCCTTCAGGGTAAGTACCAATGGTCCGTTCTTGAGAGAGGGAGCAATAAGCCAGGAAATGTTGTCAGATGTTGTTGATGCTCAATATCTTGTATTCTCTGTTTAACCATAGATTTTGGCTGAACAGTATGCTGGGCCAGAATAATTGAGTCAAACTTTTTCGGCTTCCAGCAGAGAACAACCAGCAGAGCTGCAAATAGCTTTCCATCCCCATCCCCCTCCATCTTTATGGTGGTGTGTTGGGTGTGTGACATGATTTGGCAAACAACAGGCAAGAAAGAAAGGGCCTTATTCTCCAATCATTTAGTTCCTACGGTTGAACCATTTACAGTTGCAAGCTAGAGAAAAGGAAATAGAAGATTATTAACTTTGAACGTTCCCTAGTACAAGAGTGTATGGTTATTGTCACTTTGAAAATATAAGAAGTGGAAGCAGACTGTAACTTAAAAACAAAACAAAGTATGGAATATTGTCTTTGGACTATTGGCTACCAGTACGTTTTATGGTTCCACCTGTCTCTATCAGTTCCCTCTCAGCACTTGGGAGAGCCCCCGCAATGGGGCTGGAACTCAGTACCAGCGAGTACCACCACAGAAAAAGCCCTATTGGCTGCCAAAACTGATGTTGTCAAATTTCCTTCCTTTCTTCCCTCTCTCCCTCCCTCTTTAGGAATATGGCTGACATCTTCAGAAATGGCCTTCAGTGGGCCCTTGGTACATTCCTGCGATCCTTTATAGCCCAGGTCAAGAGAGTCCTGATATTTTCAACTGTGGTGATTGTGGGTGCTGTTCTCTTGTCTTCTACTTGGCTTGCTGTCCAAAAGGTGGATTATTCTCTGTCAAGCACTGAGCGTGAGGTCGCTGTGACCAACAAGCATAAGTGGACCCCACACAGTGTCGTCAAAATCCTAAGGGACTTGCTGCACTATGTTGCTGTCCTGTTGTCTTCCTATGAACCCCTGACCCTTGGGAACCTCTTGAGGCACCGCGACCGCCTGAGCGGGGTGAACTATCTGCTCCAGGCTTGTTTCAACGAAGCCATTGATGGCTTTTGCCGGGAGCCTTTCTCAGTGCAAGAGAATTCCAGAATGGTCATCCACTGCGACGGACAAACCGTACAGTTCTTCTCCGGCAACGGCGACTCGCGAAGATTTCGGTGTACATCTTGCACAACGCCATCCAATTCGACGTCCAGGAACGGACGGCTGAAATGTACCTTGCTAGGCTGTCTATTCGCCAGGAGCCGTTGAGCATTCGTGATCTCCTGCGGGTGAAGAGCAACTTACAGTCCTGGGGTGTGCTTTCGGAAGGGCTGCGGAGCTGCCTGGAGTTTGCCGTGCAGAAATATGCCGAGGAGCCTTTGTGTGTCCAAAACAACGCGGACATGGCTATAGACTGTGACGGCCAAGTGCTGAAATTCGCTTCCGGGCGTCAGAACAATCACATCAATATCTATGACGTGCGAGATGGCACCATTCATTACCACATCAGGCTCTCTGGTTTCTGGGCCAGTATTGTGGGGTTCTTCAGGGGGAGCCCAGACCACACACGGGGGAAAAAGTTGTTGCAGTTAGAGTGAATTAACTGTTCACTCTTGTGTCACTTGAAACATGGATATATGGTAGCAGTGGAGCAGCAGTGGCGTAGGAGGTTAAGAGCTCGTGTATCTAATCTGGAGGAACCGGGTTTGATTCCCAGCTCTTGCCGCCCTGAAGGGTTAATGAAGGAAAAACTTATCTGGGGAATTCAGATTAGCCTGTGCACTCCACCACACATGCCAACTGGGTGACCTTGGGCTGAGTCACAGCTTCTCCAGAGCTCTCTCAGTCCCACCTACTTCACAGGGTGTTTGTTGTGAGGGGGGAAGGGCAAGGAGATTGTAAGCCCCTTTGAGTCTCCTGCAGGAGAGAAAGGGGGGATATAAATCCAAACTCTTCTTCTTCTTCTACTGTTCTTCCCGGCTGATGCCACATGGGGAGGGTGATGTCACAGTTGAATCTTCCATTTTAAAAAAGTCCTAAATCTTCTTGTTCGTGGGAAAATTCCCCTCAGACTGCATGCGGCTATCAGTGTTATTTTTGAATGCTTTTCCATTTGGGGGAAAAAGTCAAATCTTCTTGCTTGTGGAAAAAATAGTACGTCAAAGCAAAGACTAGACTTTTAACTAATAACACTGAATAAAAACATTTAACAAAACATTTTGCCTAGCTTTCCATAGGAAAGGAGGCATTTTGAGATTGGTTTGTTTGTTTAAATGGGGCATTAAACTTATCATCGCCCACCTGTCGTTTGAAGCGGATAACCCAGAAAGGACTGAACCTGTTTTTGCATGATTGAACAGATGGTAAAAGCATCCTTGGGAAATTTATTCAGGTGGCACCTTGCTATGGCTTAACTTAAGTGGTTTATTACAGGGCAGATGAAAATAAATGTTTTTTTTAAATCAGATTTTTTTACAAAATTAAATCAGATGTTTAAAATTTAAATTGGATTAAAAAAATACAAGGCCTTTTGAGAAAAAAAATCTAGATTAAGTAATTTTCTATTTAATGTCCAGGGAAGATGTTGGCCGAGAAAGTGTATATATTCCCTTTAAGAATCCTTACCTTAGAGATCATTTATCATGTATATTGGGTCTTTTATGAGGCAACCATTTGGTCTTGCTAGGTTGTTTACAGCGCTGGCCCTCATTAAAATTGTAAACCGTGTTTGTGTTTAGTTTCAGTAGTGTTATTCTTTAATTAACAGAATTGGCTTTTACAAGGCCAGATTCTAAACCAGACAGATAGGTCTTAATTGCCATGAATGCACAGGTGGGAGTCATCTCCCTCATTTCTATTCGAGACCTAATTGGTTGATTATTGATCAAATGATCTACATGAGCCAATTCTATAAGACCCCTGAAACTATTCTAAAGACGTATTGTCGAAGGCTTTCACGGCCGGAATCACTTGGGTGCTGTGTGGTTTCCGGGCTGTATGGCTAGGTGTTACCTAGCAACATTCTCTGGCCTGACGTTTAAGCCTGCATCTGTATTTTAGCATCTTCAGAGGATCCTCTGAAGATGCCAGTCTGGTCAGCAGCCTCAGGAGAAAAGAATACTAAGCTGAACGCATACAACTCAGAAGCTCCGGCCAACTGCCTAAAATATTCTAAAGACATTCATTCATTCTACAGAGATTCATTCATGAGGATTCTCCCGATAAAGGCTGAATAGCTTTGTATTGTATTGCTTTTTTACTTAGACTGTGGGGCTACGAGAAGAGGCTGATTTTTTTCCTTTTTTCCTTTCCTTTTTTAATAAAATTTTTAAAACTCAGCTGTTTGAGAGTATTTGGATAAAGAACCCTGGTTTTGGTACATTACTGGAAAGTCACCCAGCTTAGGGTAACCTTTTTTCACAAATGTACATCATAGTCCAAAGGTTATTCACCATGAAATAAAGATTAATGTTGGATTATGTAGCATGTAACTGTATATTCATGCTATGTTTAAATTTTTTGGTGAATGAATTCCATTAATCCATTCACATTGTCATGCTCTTCCATAGATTTCTATAAGATTATTTTGAGCAGTTTTTCCATCTGGGAGATATTATCACACATGCTGGGTTTTGTAGTTCTCAAAACTGTGAATTTGTGTCTGCAGAGATAATGTGCCTCTTCACAGGAAAAAATGTTATAAAATAAGCATACAGAGTTGCGAGAAAGACCTTAATCCAGTGGTGGGATTCAGCTGGTTCGCACCACTTTGGCAGAACCGGTTGTTAAAATGGTGCTTGTAAACAACCAGTTGTTAAATTAACTGAATCCCGCCATCGGAACCGGTTGTTAAATTATTTTAATCCCACTATTGTCTTAATCCCATTGTTCCTTTGAAAATCTATGTACACAGAATCAACCCCTTTCCCCTTAAGTGCTAAGTTTCACAAAGTGCAGTGAATAGAAGATTGTTTAGCATGGAATAGGTCTGCGTAAATGTCTAAGTGGGAGGAGGGTGGGACAGACAGTAAAAATGAAAGTGAAACTTTTTAGCAGAATATTCCACAAGACTTAGGATCTTTGTGTGTATAGCTTGAGGTTAATTGTATTATTCTCTCCCTGGAGGAGAAAATCGATAGTGGCAGCAGGCCATAAAAGAGGCCAAATTTAGGAATATTTTAATGAAGTTCCTCAGCAGTGGTGTATTTGCCTTGGGACAGGGGTACCCTCTGTCCCTGGGTGCCAAATCAGCCCCCGCCCCCACAATGAGATCAGGGAAGGCCCGGCAAGGCAGTAGGAATTCCTGCTGCCTTGTAGATCCTAACTGGCACTCTCGGCCCCACGCATGTCGTCATTGACATGGGCAGGACCAAGGAAGCCAGAGGACACCCCCCCCCAGTCTCACCCCCTCCCCAGCTGCCGGCTTCCCCCCAACCCCGGCAGTCCTCTGGAGAGGACAGAAGCAACTGGAAGGCTCCGTGCTGGGGTCTTTGCTTTTATAAGCTCAGGGGTGTGCACATCTGGAGAGCCACAGTTTGCAGACCCCTGGACTAGATGGACTCTGGTCTGATCCAGCAGGCTTTTTCTTATGTTATTATGTTCTTAGGGTGGCCTGTGGGTTTATTTCACTCCAGCATGGGGAAGTTCTGGGTTTGATAAGAACAGGTTGGCTTGTCACCCTCTGAAGAGGCCTTCTATGCTTAAATGATGAGTGTACCGTTACTGCTGTGTCTGCAACTGAAGGGATGTGACTCTTGTTCACACTCAAATATGTTGTCTCACATAGTTCTAGATCAGGGGTAGGGAACCTGCGGCTCTCCAGATGTTCAGGAACTACAATTCCCATCAGCCTCTGTCAGCATGGCCAATTGGCCATGCTGGTAGGGGCTGATGGGAATTGTAGTTCCTGAACATCTGGAGAGCCGCAGGTTCCCTACCCCTGTTCTAGATGCATTCTGTTGTGTTCAGAGCCATAAGGTTGATCCTAGGGTGCCTTCCAACTGAGTAAAAATATGTTTAATCCTCTGCTTCCCCCCACCCCCTTCAACTTTTTTTCAGTTTTGAGGACCCTGAAGAAATTATTCATTTTTGAGTTGTCTGCCATATAGACTGTATCTGACCATCATGGATTGGATCCCAATTCCATTGTGAAAAGTTATTTATAAGAAAACAAAGCATGGAACCCATCATCATCATCATCATTTATTTATTTGTTTGTTTATTTTTACCCTGCTTTTTCTGCTGTAGCAAGCTCAGTGGTTTTATATTGGTTTACCAATATAAAAATAAATTTATAACATTCAATCAATAGAAGTATAGTTTAAAACATGGCACCTAATCCAACCCAGGATGGATAATTCCCAAGCTAGTATCTTAATAAAGAACCCCAAATACAGCAAACAAGGGACATGTGAGTGTTGAAACAAGAGAGGAGAAACTGAAGATTTAGGAGACCTGGAGAACCACCAGTAGTCCGGCAAGGCCAAGAACGAGGATTGGGAAGTTGGTCCAGTGTGTTGAGTCCCCACCATTACTACTATTGCTTGTCTCATTGTTATCATTGTTATTGTTGTCGCTACCCCCAAAATTGTTGCTACCCCCAAAATCAGATCCACTTGATCCATCATTTGGCTTAGGTTTAGGTTTGGGCTTAGGTTTCAGAGGTTTAGACCCTGAAGGAGGTTTGGGTCTGTAGACAGGACGGGAGGGGACTCGACGAGGCTGAGCTTGGTTCTGCAACTGTGCTGACCCAATTTCCTGCCTATCCACTTTTCTTTGGCTCATCCTCACTGTTTCCTGCACAGTGTTTCTTAAACCGCAGGGCACCAGGGTTCCAAAGACTTCCAATCTGGCTTCAGGAAAAGAGGTCCCATTTGTTTTCTGAACAGTTCGAGCCAGACTACTCATTGCAGGCCTGGTTACAACGGATGGCATAGCACTACTTCTGCTGTGAGATGTGGCAACGTTTGCATTCTCACGCGTGGTTCTGGATGGTACATTCTCCACAGGATTCTCCAGGTGCTTGGTTGCTCCACAGAAGTAGTAACATCTACTTCCCCTAAATTGCAGCTCCACTGTTGGGCGCCCTTTCAAAGAGAACGTAGCTGAAAGAAGAATGAATATCTGGTTTCAAAAATGACGTCTTGGTACACCAAATATTTCTGTCCTGGCAATTATTACTGCAGAATCCCATCCCTTACCCCAACCAAAATGGTGAATTTTTCATAGTCATTGAATAGCTCTCACAGCAGTGTTAGAGAGCATGTGATCCTGCAACGTTGGGGATGCTAAGCAAGTCAAGGTCTGGATGAAGCCAATTTGGAGCCCTACAAACAGCTTATGGGCTTCTTTTATTATGGTGAGAAAGGAAGCCTCTCTGACAACTAGAAAAGAGAACATAGGTCCAGCATGTTCAAAAACCATGTTGGCTGGGAAGGGGGAGGCGCTATATAGTAACGAGAATTAGTTGAGATTAAGTGAAAAAGTTGTCTGTATCCAATAGTAAATTCTATGATGGTAGATTAACTTCCACTTGAATTGGAGGATGCATTTAAGAGCTCCGTGGAACAAAAATGGGTTTTACAGATGGATTTTCAAGAGTAGATAATGAACATTTTTGGAGATAAGGAGGAAGTCATGATGTAGAACAAGGAATCTCGGCAGCTGAGTGTTGTAGGATGTACACAAAATTGGGGGAGTAGCATCATTAGGGTGGTCCAGAAGGACCATTTGGCCCGAATCTAACATTGATGGAGGGCCTCAAATGTGGATGTTTTGCAATATTTGGAATCCTGTTTTGGCCTTTCTTCATTTTCTGGAATATTGGGAGCCTCCAGAAACAGAAACAGTCTGCACCTTCTTCAACTTCTGAGAGGCCATGCGTGTGGGTTTGGGATGGGGATTACTTATTAGGAAATTCTCATAACAGAGACAGCAGAGCCCTAGGAATAAATCTGGAGCAACCTGCTCACCATGAGCTGAATCTGAAAATAATAAGCACCATAACACAATTGTCCTCTACAGTGATGGGTGTCAAACAGGAAGATCCTTCTGGCTCCCTGAACCTGAGCGATACACCATGGTGACTTTTTCTTTGTGTGGGCTTTATTTGAAGAAGAACATTTTGGATTGAAAGACTTACCACTTTCATTCTGAGCACCTTTCCCTTCCTGTCCCCACAACAGACACCTTGTGAGGTAGGTGGGGTTGAGAGAGTTCCGAAGAACTGTGACTAGCCCAAGGTCACCCCGCAGGAATGTAGGAGTGTGGAAACACATCTGGTTCACCAGATAAGCCTCCACCACTCAGGTTGAGGAATGGGTAATCAAACTCCGTTCCCCAGATAAGAATCTACCTGCTCTTAATCACTACAACATGCTGGCTCTCAGATCAAGCATTGGTCACAAATCTGTGTGTGTGTGTGTGTGTGTGTGTTGGGGAGAGTACATCTACAAGGATCTTTTGGAATAGCAAAGACTTACCGCTTTCATTCTGAGCACCAACCACACCCAGAAGACCCCAGAGAACGCACAGGGTCAACGGGAATAGCATGTCAATGTACATTTTTTCACCTAACACCCCAGTCAAAATTTGGTGCTCCAGTCAATTGGAGGGAGAGAATGACCTGAGGATAAATAGAGAGCCACACAAAGACACATTGGAATAATTAGTTGTAATAGGAATACTAGAGGACAGCAATGGCAAACAGCCCCTAAATATCTCTTGCCAGGAAAATCCTGTGGGGTCACCATAAATCTGCTGCTACTGGACTGCAAAAACATGAAGTCTTTAGAGAATCTTCTAGAAAGACTGATTCACTGGAGCCTTTCATGTAGCTATTGTAAGTTCCATCCTGGTAATTAGGACCTTCAGAAAAGGCCCTTCAGTTTTCGTTGTGTAAGCATCAAACTATGTGCAAATGCATATAACAAAGCCCCCCCCCCCCCCCGGAGGCTGGGATTTTGAGCAGCGGAATTTGGAAAGGGAAGAAATGTTCAACTTTTGGCTTAGGGCCCATATTTCTCCTCAGCTCCTCCACCCATGTGGGCTTTTCCCAATAGAGTGTAGATCAAGGATCCCCAATGTGGTGCCCATGACAACTTCTATCATGCTCACCAAGTGTTTTTAGAAAGTGAGATGGGCCAGGGGGACTTTTGCCCAGTATGGCTTCCGATTGGCCATTAGAGGTTTGATTGGCTGTGCAGATAATCTTTTTTGAAAAATATAGTTTTAGCAGCATCTCTCATCACAGCAAAATAATCTTAGGTGTGTGACTGAGATAAAGGTGCTCGGGAGCAGACCAGGTGCTCGGGATCAGCAGCAGCAGCAGCAGCAGCAGAAGGCCATTGCTTTCACATCCTGCATGTGAGCTCCCAAAGGCATCTGGTGGGCCACTGCGAGTAGCAGAGTGCTAGACTAGATGGACTCCGGTCTGATCCAGCAGGCTCTTTCTTCTGTTTTTATGTTCTTAAAGCGGCATCAGCCAATTTTGTGGCTGTGCCCACAAAAGACCCATACACTGAGAACTATGCCCTACACTGTGAATTCAAAAGGTGCCGGCGAGCCCGGAAGGGTAGGGGACCCCAGTATAGATCTGTGTGTCTGAATGGACAAAATTTCCCCTGCCAGTTGCTTTTAGAAATGTAACAGTTGCTGTTCCTCCATCCCACCCCGCCTCCATTTTTCACTATTCTAACATTTACATTGTTTGCTGATTAAATCTTTCCTGGTATTTGTCACGTCTCACTAGCAATCACCGTTGTAGAATTAACTTCCTTGTATCATTGGTAGTGATGGTTTCAGCTTCTTTATCATAATACATGGTGTTGGGTAAAATTCAAAGGAGATTTAGAAAGACTGAAAATACATAAGAGTGCATTCCTTTGGCTTCTGTGTATTGAAGGAACCTTCATGTTTTAGAACCTGGATGGGGGCAGAGGTCTGCAGCAAGATTACCTCCTGAATTTGCTTTAATTCTTTATATTTTAAACAACATTTCTGACAATGTATAAAGGTAAGGTCTGATGTAAAAAAAATACTATGTCACAAGATGGAATCTGGCAAGTTGATACTTAACACTGCAAACATTAAGACTCGTCTTAAGAGCAATCTATTCATAGTTGTCCCTTCAAAATTTCAAAACAAACTCAAATCTGAATTTCAAATATCCGCCTAATTTCAAATGTAGGCAAAATTACCAACCCATCCCCCCCCCCCCTCTCTTTCTCATAATACTAGAACCAGGGGGTATATATTGAAAATGCTGGGGGGAAGAATTAGACTAATAAAAGGAAACATTTCTTCACACAACGCGTGATCGGTGTTTGGAATATGCTGCCACAGGAGGTGGTGATGGCCACTAACCTGGATACCTTTAAAAAGGGCTTGGACAGATTTATGGAGGAGAAGTCGATTTATGGCTACCAATCTTGATTCTCTTTGATCTGAGATTGCAAATGCCTTAGCAGACCAGGTGCTCGGGAACAGCAGCCGCAGAAGGCCATTGCTTTCACCTCCTGTATGTGAGCTCCCAAAGGCACCTGGTGGGCCACTGCGAGTAGCAGAGTGCTGGACTAGATGGACTCTGGTCTGACCCAGCAGGCTCTTTCTTATGTCTGCCGGAGGCAGCAAGCTAGGCTAATTTGACTCAGCCTTCGCTTGTAACAAGATACATCCCCCCAAAAAACAAAACCCAAAACCCAGTTTACCAGGTAGGTGTTCCTCAGGATGTCAAGGATGTTCCAGTTCTCAGGTGAAACACATGGAGTGGGGTTTTCAGATGTCCCCCCCTCAGCTTTCTCTATAACTCAGATTTCATTTGGCAATAGGAAAAGCTGCTATGGTCTCTTGAGGCGATAAGCGAGCAAATTTCATGAGGTGTTCTTATATATCATTGGAGGAGGAATTAGTTAGCGTTTCCTGGTGGGTGAGGTATTCACAAAACAAAGGGCACTGTCATATTATCCTCCAAGATGCACTCCTCCTTATGGGACAGATTCTCCCCCACCCCCCCGCCGCCCCCTAATTGTTTGCACACAAAGTTTCCATCTTGGCTGTGAACTTGTTAGCAGATTAACTTGACAAAGGCGAGGTGAAAAATGAAACTGTTAGTTCTCAAAAGTTTGCTGAGTGTTGCTGGGGAAACACTGTGTTAAATTCTTGTGCAGACACATGAAAACACTGAAGTCTCCTTATACTGAGTCAGACTTTTGGTCTATGAAAAGCTAAAAGTGGTTATGGTATCAGACAAACATCTTGGCAAACTTTAAATCCTCGCTTGACCTTGCAGTGAGTCTTGTTTATTCTGGATCAGCCTAATCTGCCTTACTGGGTTATTGTGACAATAAAATGAAGGATGTAAGCTGCTTGGATTCCCCACTGGGAAGAAAGGTGGGGTATAAATGACTCAACAGTGCTGCCTACATTTCAGAGACTTGGTTTAAACTAGGTCAACATCAGTGTGGGACCAGGATATGGTGAAAGCAGAACTGTGTGGAAAGAAATCTGTGGTAGGGTTGCCAGCCTTCCAGCGAGGCCTGAAAATCTAACAGAAGTACTCAGCTCTCTATAATTCCCTGGAGAAAATGGCGGCTCTTGATAGTGGATTCTAGGGCATCACACCCCTGCTGAGTTCTCCCCCTGGCCCAAACTCCACTCTCCTGAGCCTCTGTCCCCTCAATCTCCAGGAAATTCCCAACCCAGAATTGGCAACCCTGGAAGAGTCAGAACCAACGGTGGGTAGGTCTGGGTGACAGAGAAAGTGACTCAAAATGGGAAGCAAAGTAAGGTATGAAGGAAGCAGAGATGGATTCTGGTTTATTGGGGTTTGTGTGTGAGTGTTTAAAGTTCCTTTCTAGTTATGTCCTGATGATGGGGTGGAAGAGTTTGGAAAACCCATAGAAAGTGGAAAGAAAACTTTGGCTATTTACATATGCTTTACTTACCTAATGACTGTTTGCTTCTCAGTGGGGTTTTCCCATGGTTTTTTTGTTTGCACAGGGGTTCTCTTCCTGCAAAGTGCTCCTACTTGAGCCAATCCAGCATCTTGACCACTTGTTACTTTGCTACCATGTCAATTTCTCTTCAGCATTAAAACAAAGACAAAAGAAATCCCTTCAGAGTGTTGCCCTGAAGAGTGAGAGAAACTGCTGTGGTGCGGGTGGGGGAAGTCAGGGAGGAGTGAGAGAACCTTACACATTGGGATCTCCTTCACTTTCCCTGCAAAGGATGAGAAAAGGATCGTTTATGCACACGTGGCCTCCTTCATGGTGAGCGCACACGAAAAGTGTGACTTTTCCTCTCCCTTCGCAGGAAAAGCAAAGTGAGACAGCAAGCTGGGAAGATGGTGCTGAGGAGGAAGTCTGAGGAATGCAGAGAGGCATGGGAACTATCTTACAGAAATATGAACAGCAAGTTAAAATTGTAACAACATTTCCACAAAAGAACTGCTTATGAAGAGGATGCATATAAAACATTTTTTGGGGAAAAACCATGTGGAACTCCCCAGAGGAAAGTTTCAACTCCAGCCTCAAAATGTTTTATTTTGGTTGCGTGGAAAGGGCCACCTGTATAATTGCTACTGATTCCCCAATAATTCTGGGAATTGCAGTTTGTTGGCAGGGGCCGTGCTGTGGATTCAGCTATACTTTGTCCCACTAAAAGATTGAGGAGATTTGTGAATTCATCTGCCATTTCCTGGACCATCTTTGTTCTAGAACAGTGGTTCTCAACCTTCCTAATGCTGCGACCCTTTAATACAGTTCCTCATGTTGTGGTGACCCGACCCCCACCCCCCTAACATTTATCCGTTTTACAGATGGAGAACACTGATGCAGAGAGTCTTAGGCAACCCCTGTGAAAGGGTCGTTCGACCCCCAGGTTGAGAACCACTCTTCTAGAATGCTCTGCTTGAGTCCTAGTGCTTTGGGGACAGCACTAGGCACTAGGACTCAAGCACTCTCAAACATAGATGGTCCAGGAAATGGCAGATCAGTTCACAGACCTCCCGAAATCTTTCAGTAGGATAGAGTATAGAGATTCTTTGTCCACTGCACCGAAATACACCTTGGTGAGAAAGGACAGCCAGTTCAACAGTGCAGGTCTAAGCAGAATTATAGTCTAGGGTTGCCAACTTCACTGTGGGAAATTTCTAAAAGCTTGGGAGGGGGGTGCCTGGGGAAGGTGGGTGTCTAGGGTAAGCAAGAATCTCAGAAGCTATAATGATACCATAGAGTCCACTCTCTGAAGTTGCCATTTCTGCCAGGGAAGCAAGCACGTAGTCTGGAGATCAATTGCAGTCCCAGGAGATCTCCCGCCCCCACCTGGAGGTTGACACTCATAAGTTACACCTTTCCAAGTGCTTTGACTTCAACAGATTTAGAACAGTGCTACTCTGGTGAGGATTAAACAAGGTAGGGACAACTTTACACTAAATGGACATTGACAACATGATCACCGTAATAGTATCTCCGTTTGCTTCTAAATAGGTTTTTTCCTCTCTCTCTGGCTTGCTTTCTGGAACTCCATGAACATGTCCCAGCATTCTGTGCTTCCCCGGCAGGTTGCACACAGAAAAGGTCCTGCAAGAAAGGATGTGTGATGTCATTTGAACCATTCACTAGGTCTATGTAGGGCAGGGGTTCCCATCACGTAGTCTGTGGGTTCCTCTAGCACTTGCCAAGAAGTGGGTGGGTCCGGGGGAGGGGGCTAATTCTGATTTTGTGGGAAAACAATAGTTTCAAAAACAGTTGTGGAAGCCAAAGCCCAAGGATTTTCTCTGAGGAATGAACATTGCCCTGGTCATTATCTCCGTCTTCACACCTTGGAGGGAGGTTGGGTTCGTTTCCTCTTGAGTGGCAGCTCACAGAAGGAAAGGAGGCTAACTAAATTGTGGTTGGCTCTGCCTCTCTTGGCAGACATTTTGCACTTGGGCCCACCAGCCGATATCAAGATCTAGCAGAGATTGCTGTGGTGTGTAAAACTGGACAAAAAGTACAAAAATCTGACAAACAGATGTCAGAGGTCAGACAAATGATTCAGTATACGAGCTGACGCAGCAACAGCATAGGTATTGGCAATGCTTCATCCGCTATGCTTAGATGCATGAGGCCCAGTGGTGGGATCAAAAATTTTTAGTAACGGGTTCCCACGGTGGTGGGATTCAAACTGCGGCGTAGCGCCAATGGGGCTGGGCGGGGCACAACAGGGGCGTGGCCGGGCATTCCGGGGGCAGGGCATTCCTGGGCGGGGCTGTGGCAAGGACGCAGCCGCTGCGCCGGTCCTTGGGTGGGAAACGAATGCACGCAGGCGCAGGCTGCCACATACGCTGATGCACCTCCTGCTAGACTGCTCCAAGTTCTGCGCGCTACTGCTGAGAGGAGGGGCGTAACTAAGGCAAAAATCACGTGGCAAAATCACCAATTAGTAACCCCCTCTCGGCACACACAAATAATTAGTAACCTACTCTCGGGAACCTGTGAGAACCTGCTGGATCCCACCCCTGAGTGGCCTGTTACTCTATTGAAGTCATACTTTTGGGGCTAGATGCCTTATCACTTTCTGTATATATTTGTTGTGGCTGAAGAAGACCAAGGTTAAAAGTGTTGAACTCATCTGGGTCAACATTACAACCACTAACTGATGTTTCTACTAACTGATGTTTGTATGTGGCCTATCTCCTGAAGTGAAATCCAGCTGAACATCTGGCAATTGGAATCCTTCCAAATTATGTTACTTTTTTTTGGATTTTCACTGAAGGGATATCATTTATATCATTTATACAAAGACTTTGAGTTCTAAGTGTATATTTTGGGGATCCCCTTTCTGTTTGTAACGTGTTCCCCACTTTCTGTATTTTTGTTTATTGTTGGTATTTTGGTTTTTGATATAGAATTTTAAATTATTTCTATTAAAGGTACAGTTTTAACGCTGTTCTTTGAGTCAGACAAATGCTTCCCTAAATGTTTTTCCTGTGTTTGTGTTAGTCTTGGCTTTAACTTGTTTGAGGTTATACTGATTCAGTGGCTGTGACTTCGGTTGAAAAGGACAATATAAATCCGAAGAGAAAAAAATGAATGACCTTCCTCCATCACAAAAGACGCAATTGTTGACATGGTGATCCAAATTTTATTTTGAGAAGTATTTTATTTGCATCAGCTCCTAAAAAAACAATGAGAAATATTACAATCTGAAAAAAGAGAACAATATGCTGCAATATATGGTAAGTAACATTATGGAATGAAAATACATTGGTGATTTTTAACGTATATTTTCTCACGTTACTAAAAATGCAGTAGGGATGTTTTATCAACAATGCCTGTTGCTTTTTTCTTTCAAATCAGTCATTTTTTATACATGGTGGTGGGGGGGCTATTCACACACCGGGAGGCATAGAAGCTTTGGGAGGGGCAAATGGGGACATAGAGGATGCCATTATTTGCCCATACTTGCGGTAGCTGTCAGCGAAGGAGAGCTGTTTGATACTGCTCGCCCCACTATGAAAATACCATCTCAAATTCTAGATCCTTACCAGACTTTTTAAAAGAGGCACTCATTAAACAGGAATCAAAGGCAACATTAGAGAGTCGGCTGATGGCCGGAAGGCACAAGGGTCTCTGTGAAAGCACAGGTGGGGTTTCACTGACTTGCATCATGGTGTGCAAACTCTCAACACATTTATACAAAATAAGAGAAACTGTACAAGTGTACTCTGCTTCCATAATTTGTACGAGTCACAGAAATCACTTTTTTCTGGGAACCTATTTTAGATCGCCTGGGTACTAAGTAATTTTTAAGGCCTACAACCCTGACTGTTGTCTGTCATGTAGTTTAGAAATCTAAGTTTTTGCTAACTCAGACTTCTGCTTCCTGGAACTAACTGCAGTATCACAGACTATGCCATGATTGCGTCTGCTGCTAGACCCATGTCTTCTAGACTGATGTTTTCTCCAGAACTTTGGAGAGGACGTTTTGGGCATCTTTAGCAACAGCAACTATGCATCTCTGCAGCATGTAGTAGCTGGTAAAAACCGAAACGCCTCCTGACACCAAAGAACCAGCATAGGGATAACGATCCCACCTACAATATTCGACCAGCATTAGAACAGCTCCCACAAGGTCAGGAACCCTCCAGAGAATCAACGGCATTAGAGATCTAGACTTCATCACAGCATGAAGGGATGCTACCGGCTTCCCAATATTCCCCGCCAAAGCTTTGAGTGACGGGTCATCCAGGCCAAACTCTCGGTAGCATAGAGAGCGGAACCTCACAAAAAAGAACATGGCGGCCACAAACGAGAACCCTGGCACAGGGAGCAAAGCCAAAAGTGACGAGTAGAGGACAATGAGTGATATCTTCTTCTTCACAGATTCCATCTTCCTTCCTAGGACAGGTGCGGCCAGGGAAGGTAGGCTGAAAATGAAAGCCTCCCTCTTCAGCCACAAGAGGTCGCTCTGCAGCTTTTCCCACAGGAGGGGGAAATCATAGCTCTGGGGGTCCCAGTTGGACACCAGGAAGACTTGGGGGTCTCTCACATTTTCATTCAGCAAGCTCGTCACACAGTCATCTTTGATGCGTTGGAGGACCTTCTTCTCATCGCAGAAGCCTTTAATGAGCCGGCTAAGCCGTCTCTGGGGGGCGATCTTCCAGGAGTGAGACTGTCTATTTTGGTCCGCACTAAAATAGGAAGTCCTCACCCTTATGTCGCTTGGATCTCGTGGGCCAGGTCGGAGTGGACCCGGTCCGGAAAAGCCGCTGGTGCAGCCCAACAATGATTGAAGAAGAGTCAAAAGCCGCGTTTCAGGATCCACCTGCTCAATGCGGGGAGAGTGAAAGCTGAGTCTTCCCTCCTCCCAGAGGAGGTCCCAGAGGGATGACCTGTGCAGGCTGGTTGGATGATGGTAATCCTTGGCCTTCACCGTTGTGGTTTGGATGCCGGTCTCAGCAGCACCTGGCTCACCTGCACGTTTGCCTATCATGCTGTTGACAAAGGAGGACTTTCCCGAGCCTGGCTCACCCACCACAGCAATCTTGAGGTGACAGTAGTCGGCTAAAAGTACTTGCAGCCAGCTGCCTTCGCTTCTGCACCACCCGGTGAGCCGAAGCATCTTCACAGAGGTTTCCCTGATGAATAGCGAACTGAAATTCTTCCATAGCCATAGATCCGGGTGTTCTATAGTGAAAAGGAAGGAGATTTTAGCTTTACCAGTTCCTGACACCATTTTGAAAGCAAGGAAGTTGCCTGAGATTCATTTTTATTTGTAACTTGTGTGACTTATAGTTCACCTTTCTCAGTAGGACTCAAGGTGGATTGCATTGAATGAGTCATCCAATAAACAGGGCAATAACATTTGGGTTGTAGAACCAACCAGAAATCCAAAAACAGGATGGAAGCAAAGCAGAAGTATTAACATGACACGTTAAACGATGCAAAATTACACAGTAGGATCCTACTTACAGCAAGTTATACACAGTAGTCCAGAACACAATGTCAGGCCCAGGCCTGCCAGTGCCCAGATGTCTTGCTGTGTAAGAATTGCAAATGTTTTCCTGTAACTGCTTTTCTGTTTCCCTCTTCCCTTCCTGGCAACTCCCTGGCACCAGCTGTCCTGCAAGAAGGTGTGAACGGTTCCCAGGTTCTTTGAAGCTCTGTAGTGCAAATGTTGTAGAATTTGTAAGGCACATTTGGTGTGGGACAAATGGGGTGGTGGGTGAAGGATGTAATCTCTGGATCTAAGCTGGAGAGCTTAGATTCAGCTTTCTTTTGTTACTCTACGCGTTGTTAAAAAATAAACTGCTTTAGGACTTTCCTTAACGGTCCTCCAAGTAACTTTTTTTTTTTTGTGAGAATAGTTTTGTACATAACTGTGTTAGCATTGTACAGCCATGGGACTAAGATTCCCCCCCTCCGTTCTGGCTCAAAAGCCACAATGGGTCATGCCTCTCCAGCCATGTCCATGTTCTGCCATGGAAGCTCAATGGGTAACCTTGGGCCAGTCACAATCTCTTAGCCTAACTTACCTTGCAGGGTTGTTGTTGAGAGAATCAAATAGAGAAGGTGAGAGTAATGGAAGTCACGTTGGGTTCTGACTGGAAAGAAAAGAAAAGTACAAATCACTAATGAAACAAAGAGTAAGATTTGTGTTTACAAATTACAGAGGAGTCACCGCGTAATCTGCAGCTTTCCAGATGTTCCATGGACTACGAAAGAAGATTGCCATCAGCCCCGGGGCCGATGGTAGGAATTGTATTCCATGAACATCTCGGAGATGCACGAGGCTACTGACCTCTGGTTTAGTAACATCTTTTAAAAGACAAACAACAAAGATTTCCAAGATTTCCAGCGCTTTTCAAGAGTCAAAGCTCCTTTAATCAAATAAACACATTTTATTATATTACCCAATACCTATTCACAAAACTCCACAAGCACGCACTGGGTTAGCAAGGACTGGTGCCCAGGGACAGAGCGGCAGAGGAACTGTATAGAGGTGTGTATTGGGTTCTGTATACCCATTGCCTAGCCTACCTCCCCTGCCACACCACCCACAAGTAGCGCCACAAGAACCAAAGACACCCCCCATTCCCTCGCGTATCCCTGGCAGCCTCACGCCATTGCTGGGACCTCATAATATGGTGCCAAGCATTCTGGCCTTCAGTGGGAGAATCCCCTAAGCGAGTAATAGAATGCAATAGAGTAGGACCAACGAAGTTTCTTCTATTTATAAAGAGACTGAATTCCTGGGGCCAGTTAGCTGTTTTAGTACTTAGGCCCCACCCACCCAAAAGAAAGAATACAGATTCTTTTCCACAAGCTCGTGAAATGCAACAATAATCCAGTTCCAAATGTACACGCCAGAGATCGGAGGAGTTTAATGAAAAGTGGGAATGATTCTTTTTGTACTGTTGAATTGTCTACATGATGTCTTTTTCTTATGAAAACTTTATTTTACACTGTGCAGTCTAATCAGATAAAAGTAATCAGGTAAACTAAAAATGTAGCTGAGTAATTGAAAAAGGCAGAAAATAGTACTTAATAGATAATGGTAAATGTATATTAAATTACATAAACTTTGAATAAATGGGTTGTCATAAAAACAGAAGGATAAATTGTGACAGGTTTACTGCTAAAATATAAGGTTGATGGGAAGATTATTCTATATTATTACAAATGAACAATTGTTTGTAGCTCACCTGCTAAAGTTCTTTTTTGGAACGGTGAGAGATCCCTTGCAATGATTACCTAGCAGCTACTTTTGGGTTGCCCACCCGTCCCGGGCATTTTATGTTAGCCAGATTCAACGAGTTTTCCTTGGCCTCTACCAATAGGAAGGGGTATCCCGCAGATTCCAAAGGCAAGCAAGAACTTGCTATGGGTTGTGGCTCCGGTGAGCTCTCACCCACCCATGCCTCCTAGGTTGCCAAATGGGAAATGCAGTGCGTCTCGGACTAATCCGCCTTTGTGAGTAGAAGTGAGGATTTCTAACCCTACTGTTGCCATATGTTTTCTTCTTGGAATTACAGTACTCATACAATACGTATGGTAGCTCTCTATACCTGTCAAACCATTTTAAAATTCTGAAATTTATTTACTGTACTTTTTTAACTGTATTTTAAAAGTACATATCTATATATATTATACCAATTACACTAGAACCATATTGGTTTATCATTGCTTTGTACAAGATCAAATTTTAAATATCATTTATCAGACAAAAGCGTTAGAGCTTGATTAATTTGCTTTTAACAATTTTAGAGAGCTATCTGAAGTTGTAAAGCTAAATTCTTTTGAAAGTTTTGTGGGTTAGAAATGCACCTCAAGGTTTTGCTAAACCTTAGCCTTGTATTACGTTTGTGCTTGCATGCTTTTCTTCTTGAAAATGCCTAATAAAGGTTACTGAACTGAACTATATTATTACAAATGAACAATTGTTTGTAAGGCTTTCTTATACTATAAGTTCTTTTGGAACAGTGAAGATCCCTTTCTATTAGGGTTTTTTCTTTTGTTATTTTGTATAGGTTTTTTTTAATTGCTCATTTTTTGGTTATGTTATAAATGTGGAAATAATAAAAATTATGATATTAAAAAAATAATCCCGTTTCAGAGGACAGCCATGCTGGTCTGTAGTAGTACTGCCAGATTTGAGTGAAGGACACTTTAGAGCAGGGGTGTCAAGCTGGCGGCCCTCCAGATGTTCATGAACTACAATTCCCACTAGTCCCTCCCAACATGAGCACTGGCTATACTGGCAAGGAATATGCAGTTATTTTCTTATAGAGATCCAAAAGAGTTTTGGAGCATAAACTTTCGAAAGTCAAACTTCACAGTAGAGGGAACTTTGACTCTTTAGAAGAATTCCATACCCAGAGCTCTTATTTGTGGTCTCTAAAGAAGTCAACCGTGTTAGTCTGAAGTGCTTGGGAAAAGTTTCGCACCTTGACCAAGCACAGTTTCCAGAGTCACCTGGCTTCTCACATTATAGATGGGAAGGTGGGAGGGCACTATATTTCACAGATTGAGATTGGCTTCTTGAGGCATTCCTTGGCTGAACTCAACTGGCTGTGGTGGGCTTTCTGGGCTGTGTGGCAGTAGTCACAAGTAAGATCACCCATTCCTAAAAGTTTTAAGCCTGCATCACAGCAGAAACTTAGGTCTTCAGAGGTGTATCACAGAGGTGTACTTAAGTGTCTCTGTGATACATCTCTAGAGATGCACCAGCCACAGATGCAGGCTCTTTCTAGGAACAAGATCCTGAACTCAACCACAACAAGAAACCCACCCTGGTCAGTTGACTTCTGTTTTAATCAATGATCAATCAATCCAATTAATTAGTGGCTGGAATTTATATCCAGCCTCCAATAGGGCTGAGAGTAGATCACCCCAATAGGAAATCCAGTTGACAAATCCATTAAAACATTTTTTTTTAAAAATCCAGACCATGCAAAGAAATTAAAACAATGAAAGGAAACACAATTACTACTTAGGCCAATGGCACAATGATACAACTAGGTTGGGTACAAAAGAAACGGATGAAAGTGACATAGTCTCTTCCAAGTCATCCTATTTTAGTGTATGTGGCCAGTGTAATTTACGTTACGCACAAAGCTCCTACCAGATAAGGAATTTTTGTCTTTAAGGTACCACTGGACCCAAACTTTTTTTGGTTCCACAACAACCCAAGTATCCCTGGAAAGAACTGCAGCCCTATATTTAGCCGAGGCTTTCCGGATTCAACCTTGGGCTGTGGTAGGTTCAGGGCTGTGTAGCCGATAGTCTGAAGGAGTAGATCTTGTTCCCTAGCGGTTTGCAGCCCTGGATGTGTGGCACAGCCTCTTCAGATGATGTAACCCAGAGTCCTATTGCACTGTGTCCCATGAGGAGAGGAATGTTGGTAGAGTAATGAAAGTATATATACTGTCCATGTCCCAGGGTGGGGAACCAATCAGTAAACATTCCCTTCTCACTGGACACAGTGTGTAACAGACATCTCTCTGTGATACACCTCTGAAGATGCCAGCCACAGATGCAGGCGAAACGTTAGGAACAAGATCCACCAGACCACGACCACACAGCCCGGAAAACCCACCACAACCATCTGTAGCCCTGTTTTCAAGTTACACTGAATGCTCATACAGTCTGTGGGAAGTGCACACTTGATTGCTCTTTGCACACACAGCAAGGAATTCTCATTTTATGTTAATGGTGCGTAGGAGCTGAGCGTATTATTGAGCCTGGGTTTCATTTGTCAAGAGACGGTGCTTTGGCCCTTTCTTACAAACAGGGCTCCATACAGGTTGTACCTGTTTTTACAGGCGAGTGGGGTTTGTGCGCCTTGATCTTCCCGGTGGGTTTCAAGGCCAACCACAGCTGTAGCCTGGCAGAATGGGCAAAGACAGTTTGTGTGTGAGAGAATGTGTAGGGGTGGTGGTGGCCAGAGCCTTGCTTAAATGGGGGACCGGGAGACCAATGAACGGGTAGAACGATTAAGTCCCTTCTATCCCCACATGGCCGTCTCAATAGCCAGCTGCTATATGCTTTTAGTTTCGGGTGGTGGCAGTATTGGTCTGCAGTAAAAGAGTTAGATTCGAGTCCCACAGCTCAACATTTTAGGTGTATGCCCCTTTAAGCTTCATTTGTCAGCTATTTGATTTTAAGAAATGTTGAGTTCTGACCCCCCCATCCTTCCCCACGTCATGTCAAGTCTGGTTAGATCCTTGGGGATTCAGTTGGCTAGAAATGAAGAGGTGCTTGTTGTGCAATGTTTGCCTAAATGCCCTCTTTGCTGGCTCTTATGCCTGAAACTTGCATCCCAGAAAACCTGTGTATGGACACTGGGGTTGCCAACTGGTCTGGAGAGAAATAAAAATGCCAGTCCTTTTAATACAGACTGAACGGCAGCTCATTCATCAAGCGAGGCCACGTTTTTATGGGACCCTGATCGACAGGAAAGGGAGCATCAAAATATTTTAAATAAATTGTCGCATTTAACTCCGTATGCAAATTGACTATTTTAACACAGCAAACCTTTACTCCGGGGTAGGGCATTTTTCTCCTGATCTGTTAGCAACCGCAACCTTCCGATCCCCCTCTGAGTTCCCTTCTAAAATGCAGCCAAAACATACCTAAAATGCAGCCAAACATATCCCAAAAATGCTTCAGATCTACCCTTGCTTGGTTCCCCCGGTCCCAAATCTCCCTCGCCTGACTTCCAGCAAATTTCACGCTGGAATCCTGCATCTTTTCCGCACTGATGGTTCCGTAGAAACAAACCCTACTTTTGACGGGGGGGGGGGGGGGGGCTCTCATTGCACGCAAAAGACCTAAAGAGTGACAGGAAGGCCCCCCAATGCATTGAAGCCCCCCAGGATCTCCAAGGGTTGCCAGATCCCCCTCCGGCGGGGAGAAGAGGGTAGGATACTCAGTGTCAGCTCCAGGTTGGACAACTCCTGGAGACTTGGGGTCGAGTCCAAACCATTTGCCCCAGAGATGCTGCGGCTGAGACATGAGCGGTGCTTTCCAAGGTTCCTGGGGGGTTACCACCCACCTAGTTCTCCCTCCTCCACTCCCAGCCACATTGCAGCAGTACCAGAGGGGTTCAGTAGAGTGGCGGCGGCGGGGAAGCCACTCTGCAAAGAAAGCCACCGGCGGCCCCCTCTGATCGCCGAGCCCAGCACCCCTCCCACCCCGGGGACCCCATTTGGGCGGAAAGGGGGCTTTGGAAGCGTTTAAATCAAATAAAACGCCTCCATTCATTCGCTGTGCCTTCCCGGGGCGTCTGGCGCCCTTCAGGGTTGGAGAAGCTCCGCTGCAGCCGCTTCCTAACGCCAAGCTGGGGGAAGGCGCCGCTTCCTAACGCATAAAGCCGACCAAGCTGGGGGAAGGCGCCGCCCCAAGCGAGTGCGGGGTCGCCTTACCTGCTCCTGCGGTTCGCAGCACGGCTGTCCCTGGCCTCTCTGCTCCCAAGGTCTGCCTTTCTCCCGGATCCTCGGCGGCGGCTTCCCCGCTCCCCAGCTCCTGCCTCTTTCCTCCGACCTTCGGCCCCAGCGCGCTCTTATCCGTCTCGACCGGGAAAACTCGCGACGGCCGAAAGCGAAAGTGGAAGCGGCTTCGTCTAGCCGCTGCAGGGAGCCCACTCGCCACCAGGGGGCGCAAGAGGCCGCTCGATCGGGCAGGTGTCGGCTTCCTCCACCTGTTCCAAGGGGGGAGGGGACGTCTCAGCGGGAGAGCATTTGCCCGGCAGAGGGAAAGCCCCGGCAGCTCCACTGAAAAGGATCCTGTCGGAGGTAGTGTGAAAGAGCTCTGCCAGCTTGAGTTGGGGTTGCCAACTCAAACTCGGGAGATGGTTGAAGATTTGGGGTATAGCCCGGATTGGGAGGGACACCATAGCATTTGCCCTCCGAAGCAGTAGCTTTCTCCAGGGGGGTTGAGTTCTGTCGCCTGGACGTCAAGTATATTGACAGGGCACCTCCAGGCCCTTCCTGGAGGCTGGCAACCCTAATCTGAGCAGACAGTACAGACTTTGATGGACTGATGGTCCTGATTCAGGGGAAGGATGCAACATGTGTTCACAAAGGCTGTGTGGATTGCCCAAATGTGGAGCTGAAAAATGTGGTGGTGATGGTGGTGGGGAATTAGGACTAATAAAAGGAAAAGGAAACACTTCTTCACGAAAAGTGTGATTGGTGTTTGGAATACGCTGCCACAGGAGGTGGTGATGGCCACTAACCTAGGATAGCTTTAAAAAAGGGCTTGGACAGATTTGTGGAGGAGAAGTCGATCTATGGCTACAATCTGGATCCTCTTTGATCTGAGATTGCAAATGCCTTAGCAGACCAGGTGCTCGGAAGCAGCAGCAGCAGCAGCAACAGCAGCAGCAGAAGTCCATTACTTTCACCTCCTGCATGTGAGCTCCCAAAGGCATCTGGTGGGCCACTGCGAGTAGCAGAGTGCTGAACTAAATGGATTCTGGTCTGATCCAGCAGGCTCTTTCTTATGTTCTTATGAAGTTTGCCCACTTCTGCACCCCAGAATGTACTGAATGTACAGAATCTGCCTGCCCCAGATTATGCATCCCCTCTACTGGGAGTGCCAAAGCAAACCTTTGAGCCAGACATGGGGGTGGGGAGGGTGGGGGGGAAGTATGTAAAAAAGACATTGGGGGGATGGTATGTAGAAAGGTGTACACTAGCAAGGCGGTGTATTAGTTAGACAGGCCCCAAACTGTACTAAAGGGGGATTTATTTATTTAGTGAATTTCTATTCTGCCCTTCCCGGGCCAGGTTACACTGTCTAAAATACATTCAGTATTACAATGCAAACATCCCATACAAAACAAAATACAAAAATATTACCCAGTACCCCCAAACTCACCCCCTCCCTGACCCCCCCCCCCGGTGTAGGTGTAGGGCAAATTACAAGCAAGCCAATGGTCGGAAGGTAGATGGCATCAATCAGTCAAATGCCCAGGTAATAATGACTCTCTTAAGCAGGTGCCAAAAGGTACATAATGTCAACACCTGTTGGACCTCTGATGGGAGAGTGTTCCATACATTAGGACTGGCAGAACCCAGGCCCCTTCCACACATGCAGAATAATGCACTTTCAATCCATTTTCAATGCACTTTGAAGCTGGATTTTACTGTGTGGAATAGCAAAATCCAGTTTCAAACCATTATGAAAGCAGATTGAATGTGCATTATTCTGCCTGTGCGGAAAGGGCCCCAGAAGAGTTAATGGGACAACTATTGAAGGCTTCCAGTTGTTGGAGAATGGTGGTAGTAAGTGGGTGAGAAATTTGGGATTGTGGCCCTGTGTTTGGGGACAGGATTCAAGGTGTTTGTACACACAATAGACACAATTGCACACACAATACACACACACAATACACACACATCCCTTTTACAGCATCTGGTTATCAAGACAGCCCAGCGACCAAAAACGAAAGCTACAGTGCTGGGCTTCAGTTCCTCTTTCCTGTAAATCAGCTGTTTGAGCAGCCAGAACAGGGAGGAGGGTAAACAGAGCAGCATTCCTGGAGGGAGATCAAGAGCAAACAGCCTGTAACAGATTATCTGGGCTGCCTCCAGTTGCTTTCTTGCTTCGAAGGTGCTTCCCCCTCCATTAGCAGCATCAGTAAGCATCCCACTCAAGCTCTTCCTGCCCCCTCTTTGTTTCTGTTCCAGGGCCAAATCAGCATCACGTTTTGCTCTTGCACAGCCAAGGAACCCACAACTGACTTAGAGTACAACCTAGTAGGAGTTTTCTTAGCAAGAGAGAGGGAGTTCAGAGGGTTTTGCTGGCTACCTGCCTCTGGTTTCCTTTGACTCTAGCATGCAGCAGAGTCTCCCGTCCAAATACAAACTAGGGCTGATCCTTCTAATGCCCACTGATTTTAAACAACAAGCTTGCCTACTTTTAAATTTTTATTTATTTTTATTTGATTTATTATTAGTTTTATATACCGCCCTCCCCCTGAGGGCTCAGGGCGGTTTACAACAAGATTAAAACATACAGTAAAACATAATTTAAATATTAATTACATAAAAAACAGAACCCATTTAAAAATGTGGATGGCGTCTGGCTACCCCCCTCCCCCCCTTGTGCCCACGGGAGGCCAGATGACATAGTAGATGTATGTTTAACCAGGCTGGTAGGCTTGCCAAACGCCAAGCGGAACAGGTCCGTCTTGCAGGCCCTAAGGAAGCTCTCTAAGTCCCACAGGATTCCTAGGAGAATCTCCCTAGGGAGCCTGTTCCCACCCAAGGTAGAGAACTCCAGGAGCTGAAAGAGCCCTGCCCTAAAATGGTCGAGCTCCAGCCTGAAGTCATTTCCCTGGAGCCAGGGGATCCCACCAGAGTAGGTCCTCCTCAGTGGAGCGGAGCCCTACAGACAATCTTGGCTCCTGAGATATCTTGAAGATTAGGGGGGTGCAGGAATGCACTGCAGCCAGGAACCAAGCAACCTAAAGGAAAAAAAATCTCTGCTGCTCAGAGCCAAATTCTCAGTCTCTGCATGCTTGGACTTTAAGCTCTCCCTCGCCTAAAAGTCTCTTTTCCTCCTCACTGACCCCCTGTGCCCTTTCACTCAGTGTCCTCTCACCCAAAGGTGATAGCAGTCAACTCATGAAATCCCTTCATTGCTCTTCTTATGCAAAAAGGTACACAATACAATATACAACAACCAGAGCAAATACAACGGGGCACTCTGTAGGCTAGCTCGATCAGACAATGAAACAATGAATCAAACAATCAAAGGATGAAACCATGAAATGGAAGCATGGTGTAGGGGTGAAGAGCAGAGGACTCTTATCTGGTGAACTGGATTTGTTTCCCTGTTCCCCCACATGAAGCCTGCTGGGTGACTTTGCTCCGCTCCCAGTTCTCTCAGAACTCTCTCATCCCCACCTACCTCACAAGGGTGGATTCTGCATAGCGTGTTTATAATGAATTGCAATCATTATGAATGAACCTGTTTTCCTTTTTTCCATTCGCATGCGTTCACATGTGTATGTGTTGAGGAATCGATGTGAGCCCATGAAAACAATTCTGCTTGTGTTTGCACTTTTGCACCATTATATAAAAACCATCCTAAAAATTCCATGAATACACTGTTTCCATACAGGAGAGAAAGATGAGTATAAATCCAAACTCGTACGCCTACTACTTCTTCTACAAGACTCTCCCCCCAGTGTGTATCTGAGGCTCATTCCGCTAACGCAAAATAATGCACTTTCAAACTGCTTCCAGTGCTCTTTGAAGCTGTGCAGAATACCAAAATCCACTTGCAAACAGTTGTGAAAGTGGTTTGAAAACGCATTATTTTGCGTGTGCGGAAGGGGCCATAGTTACGCTATGAGTTGCTATGTTTATAGACATACAAACTATTGTTAGTCACTACTGCTAAGTTTTTATACAATACTGTTATTATTAGCGTGGGATTAGTGTACTGCCTGTTTTAGACAAAGAAATAAAAATGTCTGTTTTAGCTTGTAAGGCAGAAAAGCCTCGGTCAAAGGCCAGGGTTAGCAGCTGAAAAATGCTGCTGTTGCAAATATACGTGTAACCTCAGCTTGTGGGTTCTGTGGGGCAGAACTTGGAAGGAGTTTGCAACAACAAAATTTTAAACAAAATGGCTTACTTTCTTTAACATATGGCACTTATCAAACATTAACATTTAACTTAACACTCCAAGGTCCTGTTCAAGTTTCATTCCAAGTCACTTCTAATTACAGTCTGATGATGCCAAGTCCATTTCTTCCTGCTGGTGGTTGGTTCATGAAGACTCTAGAGGCTTGGTGAACTGGATTCAAGATAATGAAGGTCCCCAAAAGAACTGTCACCAATTGCATATGCAAAAACCCTGAAACAATAAATTCTAACATTTACAATATAGCAAAAATAAACAACTCCCTTCCCACTAGTTCCCAACAACATTGCAGTTGCCTTAAACAAGGTGTTCGGGGCTTATCAAAATCAATCAAGGTCCCAGCCTGGTAGCCTTTGCTTCCTCCAACTTCATGAGTTTTGCAGCCTTCTGCTGCTTTCAATCTCCACCCCTTTCTGGGTCATTCCATTCTGAACATATACTGCAGACATCTGGTGTTCATCAAGCCAGAATAGATAAGTTCTACCTTTGAATAGGGTCTGAGTTCTTTGTCTTTTTAGACCAATAAATTGTATAGTTAGAAACCATTTCACCTTATATGGAGCAACCAATCGGTGTTAGCCTTGGGTTTCTAGATGGTAGAGAAGAATATATAAAGGAATGTCTTTGTTATCTCTTTTTCGAGACACATAATGTTTATTTGAGTGTCTCTGCTTTTCACTGCAATAAAAGCTACTTCACGAGACCAACTGTCTGTTTGGACAAGACTTTATTTGTCTAACATTAGTAACCTGGCTTACCCTATCCTCTTGATTAAAGATGAGATGTGGTATTCAAGTTTACCCCAATATTTTGGAATAATCTATAACTCAAAACTATTGAACATGTATTCCTACACTGTAACTTTTATACAACCTTAAGAGACATGTTCATAAAACCCCATTTGAGTGAAGCTCTACTGACTTCTGACAAAGGAAAAAGTAAATATTTGCTCCGTGACAAAAACTTCCTGATAACCACAGATGAAGGGCGATGAAGATTTGAAACCTCAGAGTCACTTCTGACTCATTATATGGACAATCAATCACAAATAGCTTTTATATTTTTTTCCCCTACCTACATTGACTAAGTGGGTCGTTTTACGCTTAATCTATTTACATGCCAATAAAAGGTGTTGCTGTTAATCAAATACTCATTTACAGTTAAATATGCAGTTAGTTAAATACAGTGGTGGGATCCAAAATTTTTAGTAACAGGTTCCCATGGTGGTGGGATTCAAACTGTGGCGTAGCACCAATGGGGCTGGGCGGAGCACGATGGGGGCGTGGCTGGGCATTCCGGGGGGCGGGGCATTCCTGGGCGGGGCTGGGGCAAGGAGGCAGCCGCTGCACCAGTCCTTGGGCGGGAAACGAATGCACGCAGGCGCAGGCTGCCACGCACGCCGGTGCACCTCCTGCTAGACTGCTTCAAGTTCTGCGCGCTACTGCTGAGAGGAGGGGCGTAACTAAGGCAAAAATCACGTGGCAAAATCACCAATTAGTAACCCCCTCTCGGCACACACAAATAATTAGTAACCTACTCTCGGGAACCTGTGAGAACCTGCTGGATCCCACCTCTGGTTAAATACAAAAAAACCCCCAACTCCTATCAACTGGATTGTTACTGTAAATCCCCTCTGTCTTCTTCCTAGAAGAAGGATGGATCATACAAAAATTTGAAGAAACAAATCTACTTTCACTTTTGCTACTTGGCAGACAGCTTTGCCCCTCTATCAGAAAACACAGCAAAGACCAGAGGAGTTTTTAAAGGGGAGAAAGAAAGCTTGCTCCCCAACCAAATTTCCATCTACCCAGCGAATGATGTGATTTTTAGATTTGGGGGGCAGGGTTCAACTTTGTAAACTGCTTTCAGTACCCTCTGAGTAGAGAAATGGTTGCTAAGTAAACCAAATAATAAAAGGAGAGCGAATGTGTCATTTTCATTTTGGGAGCTGTATTCTGGTGTTGCCCAGAAGATAAATACCGACTTGAAAAAAAGTCCTAGCAACTGCATTCACGCTCAGCCTTCTTCCTGAAAGGGAGGGCCATGCAAGGGAGGGGAGCTGAAACTCTGAAGGAACACATTCGCTTCTGGTTTTTGCTGCCTGCCAGACTTTGGTTCTTCTTTGTCTGAAAACCCAGCAAAGACCAGAGACGTTTTCAAAGGAGAGAAGGAGAGCCCTCTTCCACAAGCTTCTGTTCACCCTGTAAGTTTATAGGTTCTGAAGTTTCTTCAACTTTTCAAGCCAACTTTGATCAGGAAACGTAAGCCAGCCTCTCATTGTTATTCACCCTCCTCTCTGTTTTGCAGTAGCTTCTGCGTTGCGATCAGCGCTGACAGGATGTTCAAATGCTGAGTGTCAGAGGCGTGGGGGGGATGGTGCCCGGGGCAACACCTGCTCTGGGCGTCCCCCACTGCCCCCATGCCCCCCACCCCCTGCCCCAGTTACTTTGCTGGCGGGAGCCTGCTGCAGGCCACTGCTGGGCGCCCCTTGGCCTGTGGCAGGCTCTCGCTGGCAAGGTAAATGGGGTGTGGAAGGAGGGCTCAAGGGCAGGTGGTGATTTTCTGCCCCCCCCACATGACCAGCTGGCATGGAGACATGTGATCCAACATATCCCCGTGAGCACTCTGCCTCTGCTGATTGTTCATTTTTGTTCTCTAAACACATGAGGAAAGCAGAGCTCACCAAGGATTAGAAAGACAATCCCTTTGAAATCACGAATCTAGCCATCCTTGGGTTCTGCCTTTGCAGAGGGGGGCAGGAAGATTCTCAGCAAGGGGGAAAATGCCTTCATGATTTTTTTTTTAAAAAAATGTTTATTTCAATATGAGCTTTTCTAAGTTTGAAGGAAGCACTGATTCATGAAAGCCCATCCTGGAATAAGTGTTGCTGATTTTTGAGGTGTCACGGAACTTCCGTGCTGTTTGGCTACAGTAGATTAAAATGACTACAGCTCTGGACTTATAATGATATCAACTATTAGCTGAGTGTTGTTTTTAAAAGTTTGTGACTTTTTTTGAAAGGGGGGGGAAGTATTCCAAATAGTAAAAAAAAATGAAGGTTTTAAAAAAATATTGGACAAGTAGGCACTCTTTTGAAAGTAACGTGGTGTGTACCTTTATTTATTTATTTATTTGTTTGTTTGTTTGTTAAATGTATAGGGTTTAGTGCACTCAGCTAGCTTGAATGTCCTGTGGTGTTCCATAGGACACAATCCCTTACCCCCACATTAAGAGCAGGTGCATTCTAATCTGGAGGAACCGGGTTTGATTCCCCGCTCTGCCACTCGAGCTGTGGAGATTTATCTGGGGAATTCAGATTAGCCTGTGCACTCCCACACACATCAGCTGGGTGACCTTGGGCTAGTCACAGTTCTTCTGAGCTCTCTCAGCCCCACCCACCTCACAGGGTGTTTGTTGTGAGGGGGGAAGGGCAAGGAGATTGTAAGCCCCTTTGAGTCTCCTACAGGAGAGAAAGGGGGGGATATAAATTCAAACTTTTCTTCTTCTCTGTATAGAACCCTTAGGAAAAAATCATTTTTGGGTGGGGTTGGCTGTCATCAATATGGTGATGAGACCTACTTTTACATCCCTCTATCCAAATCCCCTCGTGATTCAAAGAGAGGTCCTAGTTATCAGTTCCAAATTGGGAAATTCCTGGAGATTTGAGGGTGGAGCCTGGGGAAGGCAAACTTTGAGAAGGGGAGGGTCCTCAGTGGAGTATACCTCTATAGAGTCCACCTTCCGAAGCAGCCATTTTCTCCAGAGGAATTGATCCCTGTAGTTGGCAACCTTATCCTAATTGTAAATCACTGCCTGTCTGCTGTGGTTTGATGGCTAAGAGTGAACGAACCGAAACGAAATCCTGAAAAAGCAGAGGCAATGCTGGTTGGGATCATGGAGATCTAGAAGGAGATTGTGCTTGTTTCTTCCCATGGGGTTCAACTAATCCTTGTGGACTCAGCAAAAAGCCTATGCTGGATCCAACATCTGCTAGAGAAGAAATTTAATGCAATCGCAAAAACACTTTCCTCTCATTAGTTTAGCCTGGAAGATGGACCCCTGCTTTGACTTGGCTGTTCCAGCCCCCTGGATCCACACCATGGCAACATCAAGTCTTGACTACTGTAATGCACTCTACTTAGATCTTCCCTCAAAATCAACTTGGAGGCTTTAGTTCAGCGATGGTGAACCTTTTTGAGACCGAGTGCCCAAATTGCAGCCCAAAAACCACTTATTTATCGCAAAGTGCCAACACGACAATTTAACCTGAACACTGAGGTTTTAGTTTAGAAAAAATGGTTAGCTCTGAGGCGTGTGTTACTCAGGAATAAGCTTGGTGGTAGTTGGTGGCTTTGCTTTTAAGCAACCATGCAACTCTTCCAATGGGTGAATCATGACCTTAGGAGGGTTTACTCAGAAGCAAGTCCCATTGCCAGCAACCGAGCTAACTTCCAGGTAAAGGATCACGCTTTAGTTCTTTGCATGAAAATCAGTGGGGTTTAACAGCACTTAACCGGGTTACTGACTCTGCTTCCCCAAAACTAGGTCTTAGGTTTAATGCTAATAATGGCCCAGGCCAGCCTAGATGTGGGGGGGGGATTCCCCCCCCCCCACACACACACATGATGAACTCTGTTTGTGCGTGCCCACAGAGAGGGCTCTGAGTGCCACCTGTGCCATAGGTTCGCCACCCCTGCTTTAGTTGGTGCAAAAAGCTACAGTTTGGAGGACATGAATGCATATTACTTCCATTCTGCAGTCACTCCATTGGCTGCCCATTATTTATGGGATTCAATTCAAGGCATTGGCCATTGCACAAGAAGCCCTTAAAGGCCTTGGTCCCTCATACCTGCAGGAACATCACCTGACCCGTGTTCCACAATAACTTTGCTTACCTGAGTGGGGACTTTCCTTATCTGAGCACAAGCCACCCGGCAGAAAGGCAAGATCAACAATGGCCTGTATTCATGCCTTCTCTGTGGTGGCCCCCCCACCCTGCAGAATCACCTGCCTGATGCAGGACTGAAAAGACCCTCTTCCGGGTTGCAACCTGCCTGATCTTAGAAGAGAGCCCCCGAAATGGGGCCTCTGAAGCTGACCGTAGTGCTCTGACAGGGTCATAAGGAAACAGGTGGTCCTTCAGGTATCTTGGGCCCCAAACATAGGGCTTTGAATATCATAACAAGCGAATGCATCTGATAAGGGTCTATTTTTTTTCCTACTCACAGTGGGATGCCAGAAGATTTTTTTCCATACAGCTAAATCTAGATAGTCAGAGGAGGATGGCATGATTTTTTTTTGTAGCAGCCAGAGTTAACCATCACAGTTTATGTGTGTATTTTTTTTCAGATCTGAATCGTCCAAAAGAGCCATGGGTGGCAAAAACTCAACTCAACAAGGACGGAAAGTTACTGAAAAAACATCACTTGACATTGCCATCACAGGGGTGAACGGTGCTGGTAAATCAACCCTTGTCAACGCCTTGCGGGGTCTCTCTGATTTTGATGAGGATGCAGCCAAAACTGGTGTGACGAGGACGACAATGGAGCCAACGAGCTACCCACACCCAGTGTTTCCAGATGTTACAATATGGGACCTACCAGGAATTGGGACCCCTGATTTCAAACCAGAGGAATACCTAGAAAAAGTACACTACAGCCAGTATGACTTCTTCATCATCGTGGCTGGTTATCGTTTCACTGACCATGAAATCCAATTGTCCCGTGCAGCACAGAAAATGAAGAAGCGGTTCTACTACGTGCGTTCCAAAATGGATGTCAGCATTAGCAGTGAAAAACTGCATCAGAATTTCAATGAGGAAGCAATTATTCAAAACATCAGGAAATACTGCCTTAGTAATTTGGAGCAGGCTGGTATTTCTTCTCCACAGGTTTTCCTCATCTCCAGCTACCATCAAGATATGTACGATTTCCCCCTCTTGCAAAGGACCTTGGAGAATGAAATTGGTGATCTCAGGAAACGTGTCTTAAGACCAGCTGTTCTGCAGCACTCTGAAAATAGAAGCCAGGACAGGTGTGTTGGGGTTAGCTGAGGGTTTGATGAACGTCTTGATGTGCTCTGTTTGTGGATGAATAAAAGCTGCTTTTTTAAAGCTGGCTCTGGAAGGGAACAACATGGATTAGTCAAAAGAAACATCGTAGGCTTTGACTTCTCCTTGGTCATCCCCCTATTCAATCCCACCGCCTCAAAAAAGACAACCAAATAATTCAAAAGCACTCAGAGCTATGATTTAAAATGAATAATAATCCAGTAATATTTTTATTTGCAGATGTATTTCTAAAAATGGTAAATATTACAGCACACTGATCCATATATTATGAAAAATGTGAAAACTAAATATTACAATAATTGTAATATTTGGGTATGTGCAGTGGTGGGATCCAAAAATTTTAATAACAGGTTCCGATGGTGGTGGGATTCAAACAGTGGGGCCACCGCACACACGCACCTCCAGTCCTTATTGGGCAGGGAGGTTGCTTTAGTAACCCCTTCTCGGCACTCAGAAAAAATTAGTAACCACTTCTAGAGAAGTGGTGAGAACTGGTTGGATCCCACCTCTGGGTATGTGCTAATTATGTACCTGGCATGCAGTCTGGTGTTTTGGGTGTGTGTGTGTGTGAAGATTCATCAGAATGTTGTCCCATTATGTCAATACATCATTTCTGCCTGTAGAACTAAAAGTGATGTCACTGTGTGGCAAAAGGCATGAGTATTCACTCAAAACTCTATGGTGAAACCATAAAGTTTTTGGTGACTCCTAGAGAGCCCAGTGATGAAATGACATCATTTCTGACCATGAGGCTGGAAATGATATAAGGACAGTGGAGGACATAATTGTGTCCCCTGCATCCCCTCCTCACTAGAATTAGGTTGGGCAACGGAGGCAGGGTTGAAGTTCTCCTGCCCCTAAATGGCAACTGGCAGGCCCAGTTCTTAGATAATTGTTGGTCAACTTCATGCTGTTTTTCTTTTTGCAACTGATGTTACATGGTCAAGCTGACCATGTGATAAAGAAAAGGTAGGAAGACAACTTTCTTTGTCTGAATCACTATAATTTCTGGTAGGAGCCTACATCCATAATGGTTTGAAGTAGAAGGTGATTCTTCATTTGAAAAAAAAACTCAACAGGCAGAAACAGAGGTACAGGTTACCAGACAAACATACCAACTTTCTGGATCCAGCAAATAAGGAATTCTTTCATGTCTTAGGGTTGCCAACTCTGGTGTAGGAAATTCCTGGAGATTGGTGGTTGGGGAGGGAGAGTTTGGAGAGGAGCTCAGCAGGTTATAGTACCATAGTGTCCATGCTGTAAACTAAAGTTGACATTTTCTGCAGAAAAACTGATCTCTGTCACCTGGAAATCAGTTGTAATTCTGAGGAATCTCCAGGGCTTTGGGGTTATATTATATAACCATTATGTGATACACACATATAAAATGTATAGGTTGGTGTCTGCCACTGGCAGCATTTAATATTATGATTTGTTTTAGTATTGCTTTAAAGTAGTAACAGCCAAATGCATCTGAGAAGGGTTCATTTTTTCTACCCAATGGAACAACGTCCTAAATCAAGGGTCCCCAACCCTTCTGACCCTGCAGGCACACTTGAAATTCTGACATGGCGTAGTGGCATCTGCAAGAAGTGGAGTCGGCCAAAAAATGATTGCCACAGCTGAGCGTCAGTCAGGGCCGCCTTAACAGCATTATAGGCCCCTGGGCAAAGCAGTGCACCCACACAATGACTCACAGGAATAAAAATGTAAATGGTAGATAAAATTAAACATATATTTATTGGTACTTCCAACAAAATCAGTGTTTAAACATTTGCTGTATCCAATCGTTTTATGCAGTGGTGGGATCCAAAAGTTTTAGTAACAGGTTCCCTCGCCAGCCCCCCTCAGCAAAGGGGGCAGAGGTGTACCTAGGCAAACCTGAGCCCTGGGCAAAATCTGTGTTGGATGCCCCCCCATGGGCAGCCACCCCACCACGACCCCCCAATTTTTTTTTTGCACCAGGTCATTTCTAAATCATTATCACATTATAGAAAATGCCCCAACTCACAAATCTGAACACAGCAATGGTGAAACACACAGGTTCTTTGATAGAGACTGGTGAAATAAAAGGTACAAAAGGCTGAGAATCAATGAATTGCAGTACCTGAAAGGGATTAACCCAGTTTAGGGAGTTACATGATTAGTCACAATTGCTATATGGAACCTTCACGTTCAAAGGCAGTAGGCCTCTCGGGGAGGCGAGGGCGTGGAGATGGAAAAGCGGACCGAATTAGTAACCCCCTCTCGGCACACACAAATAATTAGTAATCCACTCTCGGGAACTGGTGAGAACCTGCTGGATCCCACCTCTAATTTTATGGTTTAGTTTAGTATAGTATTTATTGACAGCAGATCACAACATACATTTTGGGGTCCCTTGGCTTGTGGGGCCCCGGGGCGACTACCCAACATGCTGATGCATTAAGAGAGCCCTAACTTCAGTAACTCACCACAGCACCACTTGTGCTGTGGTGGTAGCTGCTGCCAAAACAACATTTTTTTAGAAATCTGCACAGCCAATCAATTCCCAAAACTCAGTGAGAAGTCCTGCTGGTCAAAAGCTTTACTTGGTCTCACCAACTTCTTACAGAAATCCTTGATGGGCACCAGAAAAGGAAAGTATCATCTGACCAGTGGTGGGATCCAAATATTTTAATAACAGGTTCTGAGGGTGGTGGGATTCAAACAGTGGCGCCGCCGCACACACGCACCTCCAGTCCCTATTGGGCAGGGAGGTTGCTTTAGTAACCCCTTCTCGGCACTCAGTAAAAATTAGTAACCACTTCTAGAAGTGGTGAGAACTGGTTGGATCCCACCTCTGCATCTGACTCTTATTGAGCAGGAGTTAACTACTGCAACGTTATGTTCTTTTTCAGAGCAACCCATCAATGTCTGAATGCGCTGGGAAAAACGACACTTGACATTGCTGTCACAGGGGTATCGGGTGCTGGCAAATCGTCCTTTGTCAACTCCGTGAGAGGGCTGTCAGATTTTGACGAGGATGCCGCCCCAACTGATGTAATAGAGGGAACAAAAGAGCCGAAGGGCTATCCACACCCCACCTTTCCACACGTAACAATATGGGACCTACCAGGGATCGGGACAGCTACGTTTAAAGCGGAGGAATATCTGGAAAAGGTAAATTACAACCAATATGATTTCTTCGTCATTGTGGCTTCTAATCGCTTCACTGAGCATGACGTCCAGCTGTCCCGTGCAGTTCAGGAAATGCGGAAGCGGTTCTACTATGTGCGTCCCAAAATGGACTTCAGTATTAGGAATGAAAAAATAAAACCAGACTTCAACGAGGAAGCAACCCTTCAAAATGTCAGGAAGTATTGCTTTGATAATTTGGTGCAGGCTGGTATTCCTTCTCCGGAGATTTTCCTCATCTCCAATTGGTATCGCGATAAGTATGATTTCCCCCACCTGCAAAGGACTTTAGAGAATGAGATGGAAGACTTTGAGAGACGTGCCTCAGCAGCAGAGAAGAATGATCATCAGAGGTATGTTGCGTTGAACGATGGCACAATATTTTATTTGCTGACCTAGAATTTGGTGAAAAATCAAATCTAGTTTTCCTGTTGTTTCCCATTTTGTTGGGGTATCTACAGCTTCCCTGTTGGTAATACCCTGGAGACTATGTCTACCTTTGCCTTCTGATACCAGATGGTCCATTCCTTGCCCCAAGCTCAGAGGAGTAATCAGCTGTGTTGCTCATCACTAACAGTATTCTCTGAATGGCTGAGGATCACCCCCATGCTTAAGTGGATAAGACGTGGGGTGGGTGTGTGCATGGTCGATATTGGGACCAATGAACTTCTTGGATGTTAGTGTTCCTAGTCTAGGTGGAAAAAAAGGGATCCATCATGGTAGCCTTGTGAAGTAGACCTTTCCTGGTAAGACTCACACCCTAGTCAAGAAGGGGAAGACATGGCAGAAGAGAAGAGCAAGTCAGGCCATGGAGGATGGGGGATGGTGGTTGTTTTTTTTTGGTACTGGTGTAAAGTCCCCAGCTTTTTTCAGTCACTAGCATGCTGACAATAGACATGATATCCTGAACTGGTGCGAATAGGCTGAATCCCACCACTGGCTCTGTCGCTTGAGCTGTGAAGGCTTATCTGGGGAATTCAGATTAGCCTGTGCAATCAAACACACGCCTGTTGAGTGACGTTGGGCTAGTCACAGTTCTTCTGAGCTCTCTCAGCCCCACCTACCTCACAGGGTGTTGGTAACTGACTGCTGTCATTTTCCTACACCCTTATTTGCCTTGCCGTTACCTGCATTATCTTACTAATTATGAAAACATTTTATTTGCAAAAGGTGCTAATCTAGCAGAGGTAGGAATTTCCTAAATCAATATGCGTTTCTTTTATTTCTTAGATCAACTGAACTATTTAGAAGTACTGGCATTTACAGTTTCCTCCCTGAAGCAGCATTCATATCTGACTTTGAAAAGCTGAGGAACTGGATCGCACTAAAATGTCTCGAAGAGGTGAAAGCTGAAATCTGTCAATCATTGGAAGCACTAGGAAATACCAAGCTGAATATTGCAATCACAGGGGCTTCAGGTACTGGCAAATCATCCTTTGTCAACGCCCTGCGAGGCATGACCGACTATGAAGATGGTGCAGCCAAGACAGGATGCGTGGAAGCAACCATGAAAACGGATGAATATACCCATCCCTTATTTCCAAATGTAACTTTATGGGACCTACCAGGTATTGGGACAAAGAACTTTCAACCAAAGGACTACCTAGAGACAGTAAATTTCAACAAGTATGATTTCTTCATAATTGTTTCCTCAGAACGCTTCACTCTGAATGATGCCATGCTGGCCGAAGAAATTCAGAAAAAAAAGAAAAAGTTTTACTATGTGCGTTCCAAAATGGATGTCAGTATAGCTTCTGAAGCTAAGAACCCCAACTTTGATATGGACAAAACAATTGAGGAGATAAGGACCTATTGCTGTGAGAATTTGCGGATGGCCGGAGAAACCTCTCCAAGGGTTTTTCTCGTCACCAGACGAGATTTGAGCTTGTATGATTTCCCCCTCCTGCAAGAGGCCTTCGAAAATGACCTGGACGACCTCAAGAGACACGCTTTTATTGCGTCTCTGCCAGTTTTCTCAAGAAAAGTCCTAAAAAAGAAAAAGGCGGCTATGGAAGACCTTATATGGAAAGTAGCTATTAAATCTTGTAGCATTGCAATGATTCCTGTCCCAGGACTCTCTCTCGTCTGTGATCTTGACATCTTGGCCGTAACAATGACATTTTTCTGCCAGGTCTTTGGCTTGGATGAGGATTGCCTACACAGAGTTGCAGAACTGGTTGGCAAAGATTACAACATGCTGAAATCCGCTATCAAAAAATCCCCAATGTCCAGTGAGATCACTCCAACATTTGTAAACAGCCTCTTAGCAAAGTCAGTGCTGTGTTTGACTGTGCAGGTGACACAATGCATCTTGGATTGTATACCTCCGTTGGGTTATCTGACTGGTGGACCTAGCTCTTTTATTACAACCTTCCACATGCTGAAAAGTTTCCTGAGAGACCTGGTGGAAGATGCGGAGAACGTCCGGGCAAAAGCTGCTGAACCCTGACCATTACTATATCCTTACATCAAGGTCCAAGACACCAGTTTGGAAGGTGACTGACCCAGCACAAAATGTGTGAATTGTGCACAGGACCACCACTGAGACATGAGAAAGGAAAGGCTGAATTTCTCCTTGGATGCTTCCCCCCCCCTCCTTATGGACATGAGAAGAGCACTGCTGGATCAGACCAGCGGTCCATTTAGTCCAGCATCCTATTTCACAGAGCAGCCGATCAGTTGTCTTGAAGGGCCAAGAAACAGGGCAAATAAGCAAAGACCTTCCTCAGCTGTCGTCTCTGAGCAGGGGTGTACTGCCCAGGGGGACATATGGGGTCAAATGTCCCCAGGGCTGCAGTCATTTAGTCATGTGGGGGTGGAAAATCGCCCCCACGCCCCTCCTCCTCCTCCTCCCTGGGTCCATACACTGACTTCAGGACCTGGTGCAAAAAAAGTTGTTTGGTCATGGTGGGGGAGGGCAGCTGCCCATATGGGGGAGGGGGGCATAAAACTCAGATTTTGTACTGGGCTACATTTTCCCTAGATACACCTCTGTCTCTGAGTACAGAAGTTCCTTTCAGTCACTATGGTTGGTAGTCATTGATAGATGTCTTCTCTTTGACTCTGATACTTGGGCAGAAGAATACACTGGCATTTCTGATACTTGGGCAGAAGAAACGCTGGCATTTCTATCTAGATGGTTCCAGAAGGAGATTGTTTTCAAGTGTGCCACTTCAATGTATTCAGAAGGCACGTGATCCTTGAAAAACCCTTTGCCATTCCATACTCCAAGCTACCCCATGCCTTATTTTTATTATATTGTTTCCTTTCCTTTGCACATCAGACCTTACCCTGTGACAAGCCATAATCACCTGCGGCTAGCAAATATATGAACGTTTTATCTTTATTTCTTTTGTTCTACACCTTTGCATTTTATTAATAAGACTAACTTCTTGTATAAGTAATTTGTGTGCTCTCATTTTTCTTATGGGGGAGGAGGTGTGGTTCTTATACCTATGTCTCTCCACATTAAAGTTCTCTTAGCCAAGAATTGTATGCAGGTCTTTTAGGGAAGTAGGTGATTAGAAACTGGAATCTGACAGAGGGGCATTTCAAGACTTAAGGTAGAATTCCTCCCCCTATAATATATTAGGGTGTCCTGCCATTCTCACTGAGGGGACCCAAAAACACCAAAAAATAAAATAAAATAATAGAATTAACCAACAAAAACAAGGAGAAGAACTCAGTTGCAGGCTGGTCCTAACCAACGATGCTAGCTAATAAAAGCACTCGATCTAAAAGACAAGGTACCAAATGTAGGACATTAACAAGTGCTGGACATCAATTGGAAGAAGACGACAAAATTAATCCTAGATGGAATTCAGCTGTAGCTGACATACTGGCAAAAAAGTAAGCCATATCTTCCTCAACACCCTCCCCCCCTGCAGACTATGGGCCTTTCCCCACTTTCGTCCTTCCCCTCTATGCCGCGCGCTGCTCTCAGCGCGCAGCATCCCAGGCCTGCGCCCGGCCGTCCCCACGACCCCACGCCATTGAGAAGAGCGCCTGGGATGCTGCGCGCTGAGGGGCGCGACAGCAGCAGCTTCGGGGCGGCTGCGCTGTCGCCGCCCTTCTCAGTGTGGAGTGCCGAGGGACCCCGCGCTACTCTCCTCGAGTAGCGCGGGGCTTAAGGGAAGTGGGGAAAGGCCCCATATGAAACTGGAAGTAGGGGTGGGTAGCGTGGTGGCCAAGTTTGCAGATGATACCAAATTATGTAGGGTGGTGAGAACCACAAAGGATTGCGAAGAGCTCCAAGCGGACCTTGATAAATTAGGTGAGTGGGCAAAGAAATGGCAAATGCAGTTCAATGTAGCAAAATGTAAAGTGATGCACATAGGGGCAAAAAATCCAAACTTCACATACACGCTACAGGGGTCAGTGCTATCAGTCACAGACCAGGAAAGGGATTTGGGCATCTTAGTTGATAGTTCCATGGGAATGTCAACTCAATGCATGGCAGCTGTGAAAAAGGCAAACTCTATGCTGGGGATCATTAGGAAAGGAATTGATAATAAAAATGCAAAGATTGTCATGCCCTTATATAAAGCAGTGGTGTGACCGCACTTGGAGTACTGTGTTCAGTTCTAGTCACCAATATCAAAAAGGATATTGAAGAGATAGCCATCACCTGCATGTGAGCTCCCAAAGGCACCTGGTGGGCCACTGCGAGTAACAGAGCTGGACTAGATGGACTCTGGTCTGATCCAGCTGGCTTGTTCTTATGTTCTTAACTTCTATCTCTATAAACTTCTAGGTCGAGGTAGTTTTTGTTTTGTAGGTGGATTCGGGTCCAGTGGTAAAGCTGTGCAGGTGATACCTATGTCATTTTAACTCAAAAATTAATTTCTGGAGTGTTGGGAAAAGGAGAGGGGTAAGAATTCCTTGAAGGACAGCAGGAACATGTTTGAAGAGCCTTTCTACTAATTCACCTGGAACAGTTTATTTGGGCCGTAATTTCCTGTCTCTTTTGGTCTGTGATTTCCTGTACTAGTTTATTTGGCCTGTGATTTCTTGCATCTTCCCCAGACCCATTTTTAAAAAAACTGGTATGATAAGCAGATAGCCATAACACAATACTGTGGATTGTTATAAACTGGCTCCTTAACTACTGTAGGGGTGAGCCCGCGAACCCCGCAGAACCGTAGAGAGAGCGCCTGGCATGCCGGTGTCCACTACGGCCTTCTGGGCGCATGCGCTCCCCCAACCCCCGCTCCCCTATGAGTCACGGGTCGTGAACTGTCTGACTCGCAGCTACCAGGTGTCCTGTACAATAGGACAAAAGGGCTCCTGCCCTCAGGTGAGGATTAGGCCCGGACGCGGATGCTTCCTCCCGCACGTAGCAGCCCGATGAGATCATGCATCACATGATGATCTCCCGCTCTCCCGACCTCCCGCTCTCCCGCCTGCCTCCCCTTTTACACGCCCCCATTGAAACCCTAATAAAAGGTGTGACGGGCAAGCACACGGCAGAGTTGCCAGGATCACGGGATCCCGCGCTTCCTGCTTGCTGGCTCTCTCCACCAGATGAAATCTCCGCGTGCCGTCTCTTCCCTGGGACCTCGTGGGTACGACTACAAACTACCCCTTAAAATTAGTCATGTATGTCAATTGCAGAGGCAGGCAAGGTAAACTGCTGCCGAATGTTTCTTTCCCTGAAAACTCCATGGGGTTGTCATGATTTGACTGTGTAACCCCCATGCTCAGAATGGGTTGACCCAGTAAGGGGTGGAGACTCAGAGCAGCATGAGGCAGCAGACCTCATGTAGTTGGAGGAGACAAGGCTACCAGACCTTGATTTCTATAAGCCCTTAACACCTTGTTAAGGTAAACTGCAATATTGTTGGGAACTAGTGGGAAGGTAGTTGTTTATTTTTGCTATGTTGTAAATGTTGGAGTTTATTGTTTCAGGGTTTCTTTTTGTGGTTGTAATGGGTGAGAGTTCTCCTGGAAACCTTCATCATGTTGAAGCCTGTTCATCAAGCCCTTGGAGTCTTCAGGAGCCGACCCACTTGCAAAGAAGAAATGGACTTGGCAGTATCAGTAGACTGTAAATATAAGGACTTGAAATTGCAACCTGAACAGGACCTTGAAATGTGATGTTAAATGTTGATGTTATATGTTATGTGTTAAGAAAGTAAACCATTTTGTTTTTAAAAATTGTTGTTGCAAACTCATTCCAAGTTCTGCCCCACAGAACCCACAAGCTGAGGTTACAACTGCACTTTCCACCACAATGCTTAGTTTTGAGGAGTGTGAATGTGTGTGTAGAGTGCTGTGAAGTCATTTCCGATGCATGATGACTCTGTGAATTAATGTCCTTCAAGATGTCCTAATTCTACACAATAGGCACCTGGAACTCTTTGTTTTACAAAGAAAGTGCTGTGAAAGAGGTTTTTATTTTTGGGGGATGGAGACCCAGTTTCATGAGGGATTTGTTATGGAAAACCAGACACTGAACCACAGATAATGGTGATACGGATAGAGTTGCCACCTCCAGATGGGGAAATTCCAGGAGATTTGGGGCTGGGGGTTGGGAAGGCAAGTTTTTGGGATGGGAAGGAACTTCAGGAGGGGATAATTTGTCATAAAATGCATCCTCCAAAGGAGCAGTTTTCAAGGGGGATTTCTCTGTCACCTGGAGATTAGCTATGAATCCAGGAGATCTCCAGACTTCACCTGGAGGTTGGCAGCCCCAGTAGTGGATGATTCAGGATGGTTATTTTGGGTCCTGAGGTACATTTGGGTCCTGAGATATGTACAGTTTGTGATTCATATTGTTCGTGCAGTTCTGTGTTGAATAAGGCCTTCCTATCAGGCCGGAGAGCAAACATCCTCCTTCCTTATCCGCAGCCTTTTCTTGTCAAGCAAGCGTGTTACAGGAAAGGAAAGCTAAGTCACTATGGCTAGGCCGGACATCCTTGGAAATCAACTGATGGAGCCTTTGGAAGATGGTGAAAAGAGAAAACAGGGAGGTAATTCTGGGGCAGAAGATTTCAAACAGAAGTCCAGTGGCACTTTCAACGCTGAGAACATTTATTTCAGTATGAGCTTTTTGTGAGTGACATTTTCAGAGAGAGACGGGATAGAAAACTGTGCTGAGAAGCTTTTTGGGCTGGCTTGGGGATGGAGAGGAGTCAAAGTCTAATGAAAATTGCACCGTGTAGGAACAGACTGGCCATTTAACTTACAGGGAGATTTCATGGCAGCCCACTCCCCTAGTGGTCAATTTGTAGCCACAAATTAAGCCGAGCCAAGCCTCAGCAACTACCCCAATGCCTTCAGGACTCAGACACTTCATCAGCAATGACCAATTGTCACCTTCTTCACCACTGCCAGTTTGGGGGGGAGAACAGTGGCATACCGCCCATTGGGCAAAGTGGGCAGTTGCCCAAGGGGCGGAAATTTTTAGTCACGTGGGGGCACCTGATTTCTAAGCCCTGCCCACTCTGGCTAAGCCCCACCCACTCTGAACGGTGGCACACAAGCCACCAGAGGCAGAGCAGGAGGATGGGGGAGCTCTGCCTCTGGTGAACTTGGGCTGCTGGGGCCATCCGGGAAGGGTGAGTGCTGCGGCCGGGCTGCTCCATCCATGGGGGGGCATCAAACTCAGGTTTTGTCCAGGGCACCAGTTTTCCTAGGTATGCCTCTGGGGGAGAAGACAACGGGCAAGGTTTTTCCATTGGTGGCCCCACTGAGCTGAGAAACCCTAAACAGCTGATGAGTAGCATCACATGGGGGTCACTTAAGTAGACTTGCTCCAGGCAGTGGTGTATCTTTATGCCCCCAGCCCTCTGCCAAACTCCCCCAGCCCAGCCCAACTCTCCCCACCCCCAGCAGAAACTTAACTTACTGGGCTGCAGGCCGGGCGAGCGTTGGGCGAGTGGGACAGGGTGGGCAAGTGGGGTGGAGTGAGTGACTTTGTCTAGGCGATGGGCGTGATGAGAGGAGGAGGGAGAAGGGCCAAAATGCACCCTCCATGTCATGCAGGGGAATGCTGCCTGGGTGATCTGGCCTCTCAAGGGCCATTTTGACTGATCAATCCAGTCCTACTCTCAGTTTGAGTTTGTGACATAGTTTGGGAGTTGAGTGAGGTACATTCTAATGGAGGATTCTGGCTGCAGCTCTTTGGTAGGGTTACCAATCTCTGGGGGAGGGGGAAATTCCTGGAGATTTGGGGGTGAAGGCTCGGAGAGGGCGGGGACTTGGCACTTCAACAGGGTATGATACCATAGGGCAGTGATGGCGAACCTATGGCACGGGTGCCAGAGGTGGCACTCAGAGCCCTCTCTGTGGGCACGCACAAACAGAGTTCATCATGTGGTGGTGGTGGGAAATCGCCCCCCCCCCCCCACACACACACATCTAGCCTGGCCTGGGCCACTGGGCTCAATTATTAGCATTAAACCTAAGACCTAGTTTTGGGGAAGCAGTGTAGGTAACCCTGTTAAACGCTGTTAAACCCCACTGATTTTCATGCAAAGAACTAAAGTGTGATCCTTTACCTGGGAGTAAGCTCAGTTGCTGGCAATGTGGCTTGCTTCTGAGTAAACCCTCCCAGGGTCGTGATTTACCCGTCCAAAGAGTTGCATGGTTGCTTCAAAGCAAAGCCACCTTCTACCACCAAGCTTACTCCTGAGTAACACACATCTCAGAGCCAACCATTTTTTCTAAACTAAAACCTCAGTATTAGGTTAAATTGCCGCGTTGGCACTTGGCGATAAATAAGTGTTTTTTGGGTTGCAGTTTGGGCACTCGGTCTCGAAAAGCGCGGCCGCGATTCAAACGCGGCCGCCGTTGCGGGAGGGCGAGGGGCCCGACGAAGGCTCCAGGCCCGTCTGCGCATGCGTGGCCGTCCCGCGCATGCGCAGAGGGCCGGGCAGATCGGGCTCGCCCTGCGCAAGCGCAGGGGGGGGCCCAGCTGATTGGTAGGCGTGCTCTCGCGATACGCGGGAGCACGCCTGCGGAGGGGGCGGGAGGCTGGGCCCATAAAAGGCCCTGCCTCGTGGTCGCCGGCCCCACTCCGCAGCAGAACGTCGAGGGATTTTACTCCGAGGAACGCCGCACAAGGTTTTGTCTGGGTATGGTGGGGGGGGAGCGGAGCCGATGGGTCGCGGCAACGGCCGCGGCGCCTTAGCGGGGGCGTCGGGCATTTTCGCCCCCCCCCTTTTTCACCACGGGACCTTTGCGGCAGCCAGGCTATTTAGCCGGCCGAGTCCAGGCCGCGGCACAGCCGGCCGCGGCGCCTTAGCGGGGGGCGACGGGCATTTTCGCCCCCCCTTTTTTCACCATGGGACTTCTGCGGCCGGGCGGCAGCCAGGCTATTTAGCCGGCTGAGTCCAGGCCGCGGCACAGCCGTCCTCGGCGCCTTCGCGAGGGCGACGGGCATTCTTGCCCCCCCCCTTTTTCGCGGGACCTCTGCAGCCTGGCAATAGCCAGGCTATTGGGACAGCCGAGGGCAGGCCGGCATGGCACGAGGCCTGCATGGGGGGGGGGGGAGACCTAGCAAGCATGGCGGCCGGGAATACCCGGGCGCACATGGCACCCCTCCCCCTCCTTTCTCGCTCACCAGAAACCCCCCCCATTTAACGTTGCCGCATGGGAACAGGGGCATTTACCCCTGGGCAAGGGGTTGATTCCGCACTCCTCGGGGTGGCAGACCTTGTATTGGGGAATGGGTTTAATCCATCACCCCCCCCATGAGCATGTTGGGTGGCATCAGGCCGGTCACAGTCCTCTCAGAACTCGCTGGCCCAACGCCGCCCCCCCGGTTTGCTTGGCTTATCATGCCGGCTTTGGGGAGAGAAAAGCCGCACAGTCCAAGAGCTGGAGTTTGCGGGCCAAGGGCAGCGGGGGTTGGCCACATACTTTTAACAGTAATCTCGGCTATTTACTAACGTTTTTGCCTTGTTTGGGGATCTCCATTTCCGTTCCTCGTCCAGCTGGCTGAGTAGCTATTAGACGTTTGGTAGTTGTTCCCATTGGTGTAGGGGGTTACCACACTGTAGCTCATTACAGTTCTGTAGCTCATTGCCCTCATTACTCACCGTTCGTTACACCATGGCACCCGCTAAGGGAGATAAAAGGAAAACCCCGAGTGAGGATCAGGGCCGAGCTAAACAAGCCCCCAAAGTGAGAGTTACAGCCTCTCGTGGGTCGGGTTCCAGCAGAGCGCAACCGGGCCCCTCCCAGGGAACTCGTAGAGAGCCCCCTGTAACTAGCAGGCCCCGGCAAGCAACAGCGGGGAAGGCGCCTGCTTGGCGCGACCTAGATTCCCCAGCAGGGGCCAGGGCTGGGCAATCCACTCCTTCATCTCATGTTGCCCGGCCTAAGCACTCTCAGGGGGCAGCCACTAGAACTTCAGAAGCCCGGAGGAGGGTGGCAGCAACCCCGGTGACTAGTCGTGCTGTGCAGGGGGCAGCACCAGCGCCCCCCGAGAGTCAACCAGGGGTTTCAGATCTCAGCGCCCAGATTTTCAATGACTTGGCGAATACATTCGCAAGGTTGGCCAAGAGCTCTTCAGCCAGTGGGGCAGTGGCCTCTTTCGCAACTACATCAGCAGGCCCATCTCAGCCAGCAGGGGACCAGGGGGAGGAGGCCTTTCCACAGGAAGAAGAGGAGGAGGCCGCAAGCCCATCATCGGCGGAAGAGGGCGAAGGGTCCAGCCGGGACCGCCAGCGTAAGAAGCCAAGGAAAGGATCTCGCCGGCATGCATCTCGGCGGCGTTCTCCATCGTCTTCCTCCAGTGAGTACTCCTCGGATGAGGACGCTCCTCGGGGGGAGGGAACATTTTGGGAGGATGCGGCAGCCATCCCATCACTCCCCCCAGGCCTGAGCGATCGCAGGGACCGCAGCCTGGGCTTCCCGCCGGGGGCCCCACCCCCACCAGTCCCCTTCAGTGGTGCTAAGCCCACCAAGCATCCCCCAGGTAAACACCTCACCCGTAAGCTGAAGGATAGGGCCCTCAACGGGTATTATGTGGATATTTTTAAATTTATCCGCCCAGGTGCCTCTTCAGGGGTCACGGGGTCCTCTTCCACCGGACCCAAAGTCAAACGGGTGGAGAGGAGTTTTGACAATTGGATGCTGGGTTTTGGGGAATACATGGCATTGGTTTCGGCAGCTTACCCGCTAAGGGCTTGGCACCTGGCAACCCACCAGTGTAATGTGCTACGGGCTCGCCTTATAGGGGGGGACTCTGCGGCTCTGAGTTACGACGAGGAGTTTCGCAAGGATGCATCAGGATGCAGTGATGCTCGTTGGGACAAGTTAAATCAGGAAGCATGGACAATGTTTGTTCAGCCATTTGCTCGCCCCCAAGGTCACTCTTTTAAGAAATGGCCTAATTACCGGGGGGAGGGCTCTCGCCAGGTTTGCTGGGAGTTTAACTTGGGCAGGTGCAACAGGGCAAAATGCAAATTCGAGCACTCCTGCGAGGTTTGCCTAGGCCCCCACACTAAGACAACTTGCACAAGAGGCAAAAAGCCCTTTCGTGGAGCCCGGCCCTCAAGTAGCCAAACTCCCAGAGGAGGGGGGCCGGGCCACTCCGCCCCAGCCGCCACATCCTAGATTGGGAGTACTTGGGTCCTGGGGAACCCTGGCCGTGTCCCCAGTCAAACTCCCCGCACTACAGTCCCTGCTATCGGGCTACCCCAACCGGCCGGTGGCCAAATTCCTCTGGGAAGGGTTTTCTCAGGGCTTTCACATCCCTTACACTGGCCCTAGGGTGGCAACTGACTGCGGCAACCTTAAGTCTGCCCGGGATATGCCCCTAGTGGTAGAAGCAAAACTTGCGAAAGAAGTGGCTGCTGGCCGTATGGCTGGCCCCTTCCCTTCCCCCCCGCTCCCAAACCTGAGGGTTTCCCCCTTGGGTGTGGTGCCTAAAAAGGCCCAAGGAGAGTTCCGCCTAATTCACCATTTATCTTACCCCAAGGGGTCCTCAGTAAACGACTACATAGAGCAGGACCTCTGCTCCGTCCGCTACATGTCATTTGACCATGCCATCAACCTGATCAGGGCTTGCGGGCCGGGGGCTCTCCTGGCGAAGTGCGACATACAATCCGCCTTTCAGTTACTCCCCATACACCCGGATGACTTTTGCCTGCTGGGCATTAAATTCCAGGGGCAGTGGTTTATCGACAAAGCCATGCCCATGGGCTGCTCCATCGCCTGTGCAGCCTTTGAGGCCTTCAGTTCCTTTTTGGAATGGGCAGCGAAGGGCCGGTCGTCCAGCCCATTCATCACACATTACTTAGACGACTTCCTTATTGTGGGGGAGGCGGGCACCATGCAATGCCACCATAGGCTTCTCGGCTTTCAGGCATTGGCGGCGGAGCTGGGTGTACCACTGGCTGCGGAAAAAACCGAGGGCCCGTCGCACACCCTTAATTTCCTGGGGATCACATTGAACACGCTACAGGGCACATCCAGCCTCCCACCCGATAAGTTAGTGGCCATTAAGGGCCTATTACTCCAGCTGCGAAGGAAATCCAAATGCACTTTGAAAGATATCCAGAAGTTGCTAGGCCACCTAAATTTCGCATGCCGGGTTGTGGCGCCTGGCAGACCATTTTGTGCCCGCCTGGCACATGCCACTAGAGGAGTGACCACCCCCCACCACCACATACGACTGACCAGGGGCATCAAGGACGACATGGCGGTCTGGCAGGAGTTCCTCGCCCACTTTAACGGGATTTCCCTGTGGCAAGAACGGGTTCACCCTGAGTCCACCTTACAAGTGCATTCCGATGCTTCAGGCACATTGGGGTTTGGGGTCTACTTCAGAGGGCAATGGTGCGCCCAACGGTGGCCAGCAGACTGGGTGGCGAGGGGCCTGGGGAAAGACCTTACCTTCCTGGAATTTTTTCCAATAGTGGTGGCTTTATGCCTGTGGCGCCAACAGTTTGCCAACTGCAGAGTCATCTTCTGGTGTGACAACCAAGCAGTGGTCAAAGTGATCAATCGGCAATCATCTCGCTCTGAGCGGGTTATGCGGCTTGTTAGGAAGTTCGTGGTGTTGTCTTTGATCAATAACATTTCCTTTGTGGCCCAGCACATTCCAGGTGTGGAGAACGACATCGCGGACGCTCTCTCCAGGTTCCAGATGGAGAGATTCCGCCTACTCGCCCCTGGAGCATCCTCGGATCCGGCACCCTTCCCACAGGAGCTCTGGGCCCTTGGGAGGATACAATCATCACCGGAATCCTGAACTCGCTGGCTCCAGCAACGCGGCAGGCTTATCAGGGTGCAATCCATGCCTTCTTCAAGTTTCAACAGTCTCAAGGGTTGGGGGGAGCTCCCTCGGTCACCGAGTCTTCTCTCCTGATGTACCTCGGTTGTTTACACACGCAGGGGCGGTCTCCCAAGACCATGCGCACACACCTGGCCGCGGTATCTTTCTACTGCAAAGCTTCAGGGCTTTTGGACCCCACGGGATCCTTCCTGGTCAGGCAGGCCATAAAGGGGTGGGCCCGGATAGCTCCTAGGGCCAGGGACGGGCGCCTCCCGATTTCCCTGAATTTGCTCACTCAGATAGCCTCGACACTACCCCGGGTGTGCACATCCCCTTTTGAGACCTGCCTCTTTAAAGCAGCCTTTAGTTTGGCATTTTTCGGGGCTTTCCGAAGCGGGGAAATTGTCTCAGCCTCTAGGGAGGGCGCTAGCGACAGACCCCTGTCACTCAAGGATGTCCGGATCCATGAGCGCACTATATATATCCACCTGCGGCAATCCAAGACGGATCAGCAGGCCAGGGGCACCTGCATCTCCATGCAGGCCTCCACAGCCCCTGGCCCCTGCCCGGTGAAGGACATGGCAGCTTACTTGGCAGTCCGCCCAAAGGGGGGAGCCCCTTTATTTGTCCATATTGATGGGTCTCGCCTCTCGCGCTACCAAATGGCGGCGGTGCTGAGGCTTTGCCTGTCGGCCCTATGCCTCCCTGCGGCATCTTATGGGCTCCATTCCTTTCGGATCGGAGCAGCGTCCACTCTAGCGGGGCTCGGAGTCCCAGCCGGCAGAGTCATGGACGTGGGCCGTTGGCGCTCTTCGGCCTACAAAACATACATCAGGCCGTTTCCGCATCAATAGGGTCTGCCCCCTGCGGCCCCACCTAACCCGCATTTTATCAGCTTTTTTAGGACACCAGAGAGTCATTTGGGTGGTTGGCCACAGCATCGTCTTCTGGGCCGGCAGACACGCAGCCTCTTCAGGATGGGGTCGGGACCTGGGCTTACACCGCCAGTCCAGGCTACGGTGGATCGGAAAGAGAGGCATGCATTGGCAGGACCTTATCCCCACCCTTCGGACCAAGCTGAAAGTTCTCAAGCCCCCCCACGCGCTGGTGTTGCAGCTAGGAGAGAACGACATCCCTGCAGTGAAGAGCGTGCAGCTGTTACAGACGATGTTAGCGGACTTGGACTCCATTCACCACCTGCTCCCGGAAACTACGATCTTCTGGTCTCACTTGTTGGGAAGACGCGTTTGGAGGGGTGCCTTGGACCCGCTGCGGGTGAATGGAGCCAGAGCGAGGATCTGCCGGACCGTGTCGCGTTTTGTTCAGGGTTTTGGGGGGCGGGAGGTTTCACATCGGGACATTTCTCCTAAGGTAGAAGCACTGTACAGACAGGATGGGGTTCATTTATCGCTGCAGGGCATGGATTTGTGGTTGCATAGCCTTAGAACAGCATTGTGTGATTGGCTGAAGGCATAGGAGGCATTTGGCGGGAACCGGGGGAAGGGATTACCTTCGGCCCGGCTCTGTGGCGGGTTGCGCATGGGAAGTGATCCGCTGGCAGGGGAGCTGGGAGAGCTCCCCTGTTTATTACACCTCCATAAGAGGTAGGGGTGGAACAAGCCCACGGTCGGAATGCCCCGCGGGGGGCTAAGGAGCTTGCGCCCCTAGCGTAGGATGGAGATGGGGCCCCGGTCATGGGCACTTCGCCGGTCTGGAATGTCCCACTCCAATCTTCTGCTTGGCTATATTCCTCCAGCAGGCGGGCTGAAGGAACTAGTCATCCTCTGGGGAACGGCACTCGGGCTGCCCAGATGCTTGGATCACCTCCCATGCTGCGCCAATTTGCCTTCCTGTGTTTTCGGTTAATAAATTCTTTGGCTATGGCCATTTGCTTACCCACACTATATATATACTGTCGTTGTATTATTCCGTGTATCTGGTCACTGAGCAGGAGGGGCCACACCTCTACACGCAAAGCGCGGCCGCGATTCAAACGCGGCCGCCGTTGCGGGAGGGCGAGGGGCCCGACGAAGGCTCCAGGCCCGTCTGCGCATGCGCGGCCGTCCCGCGCATGCGCAGAGGGCCGGGCAGATCGGGCTCGCCCTGCGCAAGCGCAGGGGGGGCCCAGCTGATTGGTAGGCGTGCTCTCGCGTTACGCGGGAGCACGCCTGCGGAGGGGGCGGGAGGCTGGGCCCATAAAAGGCCCTGCCTCGTGGTCGCCGGCCCCACTCCGCAGCAGAGCGTCGAGAGATTTTCCCACCCACCCGATCCCTGTTTTTTAGAAATGTTTAAATGTTGCGTTGTTGTCATAGCCATTTGCGGGTTGCGCATGGGAAGTGATCCGCTGGCAGGGGAACTGGGAGAGCTCCCCTGTTTATTACACCTCCATAAGAGGTAGGGGTGGAACAAGCCCACAGTCGGAATGCCCCGCGGGGGGCTAAGGAGCTTGCGCCCCTAGCGTAGGATGGAGATGGGGCCCCGGTCATGGGCACTTCGCCGGTCTGGAATGTCCCACTCCAATCTTCTGCTTGGCTATATTCCTCCAGCAGGCGGGCTGAAGGAACTAGTCATCCTCTGGGGTACAGCACTCGGGCTGCCCAGATGCTTGGATCACCTCCCATGCTGCGCCAATTTGCCTTCCTGTGTTTTCGGTTAATAAATTCTTTGGCTATGGCCATTTGCTTACCCACACTATATATACTGTCGTTGTATTATTCCGTGTATCTGGTCACTGAGCAGGAGGGGCCACACCTCTACACGCAAAGGTTTGCCACCACTGTTATAGGGTATAATAAGCATAAGCATTTTATTGTCATTGTGCACGCACAACGAAATTTACAGCAGCATTCCTCGATGCACACAATTTCAGACTCATACATCATCCTCACTTTCCCCTTCCTCCACCCATCCCTACACAGCCCCAAACACATCAATACGAAGCCGCAGAGTTTAGCATAGCCACAGCTCTAGAGTAGAAGCTGTCTCTAAGCCTCTTTGTCCTAGTTTTGAGGGCCCTGTATCGTCTGCCGGATGGTAACAGTTCAAAAAGAGAGTGTGCTGGATGAGACGGGTCTCTCAGAATATTTTGGGCTTTTTTTTAGGCTTTGGGAATTATAGAGTTCTTCCAAGGAGGGGAGAGGGCAGCCGATAATCCTCTGTGCAGTAGTGATCACCCTTTGGAGCGCCTTCCTATCGGCCACTGTGCAACTGGAGAACCATACACAGATGCAGTAGGTTAGGACACTCTCTATAGCCCAGCGGTAAAATGCCCTCATACGTTGCCCTCCTAAGTTGCCATTTCCTCCAGCAGAACTGATTTCTGTCATCTAGAGATTAATGAATTCTGGGAGATCTCCAGCTCCCAGCAGGAGGTTGGCAACCCAGTGGTGATTCCAGAGCTGGGAACCTGAATTCACAGATCTTCATGGAGGACAAGACACACACACACACACACACACACACACACACACACACACACACACACACACACACACACACCCTTTTCATAGCGCCTACCCTACATGGGTGCCATTCTCTCCAGGAAAACAGACGTCTGTCATCTGGGAACTGGTTGTCAGGCAAGCACCGCAACATTTGAAATAAGAAGTTCAGCTTCGGTAAGATGTTCGGTTTAACCATAGAAATTCTTCATAGCATAAGCATAAGCATTTTCATTGTCATTGTGCACGCACAACGAAATTTGCAGCAGCATTCCTCGATGCACACAATTTCAGACTCATACCCCATCCTCACTTTCCCCTTCCTCCACCCATCCCTACACAGCCCCAAACACATCAATACGAAGCCGCAGAGTTTAGCATAGCCACAGCTCTAGAGTAGAAGCTGTCTCTAAGCCTCTTTGTCCTAGTTTTGAGGGCCCTGTATCGTCTGCCGGATGGTAACAGTTCAAAAAGAGAGTGTGCTGGATGAGACGGGTCTCTCAGGATATTTTGGGCTTTTTTTTAGGCTTCGGGAATTATAGAGTTCTTCCAAGGAGGGGAGAGGGCAGCCGATAATCCTTTGTGCAGTAGTGATCACCCTTTGGAGCGCCTTCCTATCGGCCACTGTGCAACTGGAGAACCATACACAGATGCAGTAGGTTAAGACACTCTCTATAGCACAGCGGTAAAAGGACACCAGGAGCCATGAAGGTTTTAGTTTAGTCCATCTCTGCATTTCTTTCTGAACGTTCATCCATGTCATATTGTGGTTATCTATGAATAATGTGTCCCTTTGACCTGTTAGTTTTATTCCTAGATACTTGGCTCCGTGTTGACCAAGAACCTTGTCTATCAGGGCGGCGGCAAAACACACTCCCTCTTTATCTACGGTTTTGTTTCTTGTTTCAGAGGGATTTTAATTTTGGGACTCAGACAGAATGAATGCTCTTGTCTGTTTATGACTTCTGCTACATCCTGTGGTTTAAGGAATTCTGTATGATGTGGTGTACATTGGGGGGGGGGTTAACCTGGAAAACTACTTTGAGCCCCCTTTTTTGGTAGAAAAGTGGTTAATAATTAACAACATAATAAATGGGCAGTTAAATAGGCAGTGTTTTCATATTGGGTACAGCAAACCAAGTGTTTTATGCACTTTCCCAGAAGATCAACAGAACCTAAAAAAAACCACTCCTGCCAACTGAATTGTTACTGGAAATTCCCTTCATTTTCCTCCCAGAAGGGTGGACCATATGAAGTCTGAACAAACAAATTTGCTTTCATTTTTCTTTCTAGCTCCTCTTTATCAGAAAACTCAGCAATGACCAAAGGAGCTTTTCAAGGGGAGAAGGAGAACTAAACTTCCATTACAGACTCGTGTCAATTCTTTAGCCAACTTTGTTCAGGAACGGTAAGCCAGTCTCTTTGCTATTCATCCACCTCTCTGCTCTTCTCCAGTGTTTCAGCAGCTGCTGCTTAGAGATCAGAACTGACATTGGCTCATTCCGCACATGCAGAATAATGCGCTTTCAAACTGCTTTTCAGTGCTCTTTGAAGCTGTGCGGAATGGCAAAATCCATTAGCAAACAGTTGTGAAGAGATAGAAAAAGTGCAGAGAAGGGCAACGAGGATGATTGAGGGACTGGAGCACCTTCCTTATGAGGAGAGGCTGCAGCGTTTGGGACTCTTTAGTTTGGAGAGGAGATGGCTGAGGGGGATATGATTGAAGTCTATAAAATTATGCATGGGGTAGAAAATGTGGACAGAGAGAATTTTTTCTCTCTTTCTCACAATACTAAAACCAGGGGGCATTCATTGAAAATGCTGGGGGGAAGAATTAGGACTAATAAAAGGAAACACTTCTTCACGCAACGTGTGATTGGTGTTTGGAATATGCTGCCACAGGAGGTGGTGATGGCCACTAACCTGGATAGCTTTAAAAGGGGCTTGGACAGATTTATGGAGGAGAAGTCGATTTATGGCTACCAATCTTGATCCTCCTTGATCTCAGATTGCAAATGCCTTAACAGTCCAGGTGCTCGGGAGCAACAGCCGCAGAAGGCCATTGCTTTCACATCCTGCACGTGAGCTCCCGAAGGCACCTGGTGGGCCACTGCGAGTAGCAGAGAGCTGGACTAGATGGACTCTGGTCTGATCCAGCTGGCTTGTTCTTATGTTCTTATGTTCTTATGTGAAAGTGGTTTGAAAACGCATCATTTTGCGTGTGCGGAAGGGGCCTTAGTTTCTAATACTTATCGCTCTCTCTCTATTTCTTTAATGTGGATGCAAAGTAGATTTCACCATGGGCTACAAAGACCCAAGAAACAAATAATGCCCCTTCCTTTTGTGCCTTCGAAATAATAAATCTAGTGGCAGTTCAGATCTGCTTTTGAACAGCCCTGCAGTAAGCTTCACAGCCTGCCTGTCTGCCCTATCTAAGATTCAGTTGCAAAAAAGGAATCTATTTCAAGAGTGTTTGTTAATGTTATTCGTCACTGACTATCAACATCAGTCAAACAGGTATCCTTTTGAAAATCAAAGGGCTTTGCGCCTTTGGCATGCACAGCCAGAACAGCAGACACATTTATTTGTTTATAGTGTTTGCTGTGGTATACTTAACAGGAGGCAATGCAGCAGGCCAAGCTTTGGGCTTCCCTTCATCTAGACATCGTGTAAAAGCTTCACATCCAGAATTTTTCCTTATGCTGCAGAATATATACCTTTGTTTCAGTGCTTATTTAACTCCTTCCTCCCCGCTTGCTGTTGCCTGCCCCATTTCCTGTACCACCCCCCATAATATTTCCTCTCTTTGAGAGGGAATATACTTGATGGGTGACCCTGCAGTTTGTTGTTGTATTCAGAATCTGGGCTCCTCAGCCCGTTAGCTTCTGAATCTGAATTTAGCAGAGTGCACAAAGGTAGCAAAGGCATTCAATGTTTGTGTGTCAGGAACCGGAGGCGTATCTAGGGAAAATGGAGCCCACGGCAAAATCTGAGTTTTCTGCCCCCCACTCCATTTTCCCGAGATTTCCCACACCCTCCACCCTCCCACTGCCACGCAAGCCTTGCCCCCTGCTTCCCTTGTGTTCTAGCTCACTAGATCTACTTCTTCTAACCTGCCACCCTTCAACCGAGTAGTAACAGTCGGAGTCTGGCAGAAGCCAGAGCTCCATTAGCTGAATAAATTGTGTAGATCTGGCCAGCCAGAAGGGGAGATACTCCTAAATGTGTGTATTCTCTAATTCCCTGCCCAGGAACTAAGATCACAGGGGAAAAGCTCTCCTGACTATCCCACCAATTGAAGAAGCTTGTCTGGTGGGCACAGGAAAGAGGGGCTTTTTGGTGGCAGCCCCACAATTATGGAATAACTTCCCCTGAGAGGTGTGCCTGACCCCCTCACTGTTGTTCTTCAGGAAACAATTGAAGACAGTTCTATTTAGGAGTGCATTTTGTTTAGTTTTAATTTATTTGCAGTCTAAATGGCACAATTCAAGTGGGAAGGGGGGCTGGGAATCATGCTGTCAAGGCAGCGTAGGCCTGTGCTGATGCATTTGCCCTCCCTAGGGCACTTACCCTGGTAGAAGGGCAAACATGCCAACCGGTCTTATTTGGTCAACTGGATTTCCTCCCCTTGCCTCCTCCTACACATGAAGCCTGCTAGATGACCATGAGCTAGTCAGAATTCTCTGAAAGCTCTCTCAGCCCCCCTTACTCCAAAGGATATAAATCCAAACTCCTCTTCTTCACCTCTGTGTGTGTGAGTTTTGAAATAATTGTTATTTTATTTTTTGTTTTGTTTTACAACTGTTATATCATAAGCTGCCCTGAGTTACGCAAGAGAAAAAAAGATGGCTAAGAAATGTTTTAAATATCAATCAATCAATCAATCAATCAATCAATCAATCAATCAATCAATCAATCAATCAATCAATCAATCAATCAATCAATCAATCAATCAATCACATCTTTCTAAAATCAATTACATTGGAATGGCAGCATGTAGTTTACAAGCATAACGACGGATTTACCCTCATAGATTTCCCCTGAGTGTTATCCCTTATCTGAAGTTCTCCTCTTTCTACATTTTATCAGCAGAACAATGAGCCATAATGTAACACAGAGCCATAATATAGAGTTGAAATTCAGAAAGTATAATTCCATCCACGAGGCTGAGATGCCAAAGTGCCAGGAAGATGGGTGGCTTATTCAAAATGGCCTCCTTTGTGTATAGAGGATCCAAACACAAGGATCCGTGTTGCTCCATTAAAACAGCCCCCCCCCCCAATCTTTTTGAGCTTGTTGTATGTTTGGAATTCTGACATGGCATGGCGCACATGGCAACCAAATGTCTGCAACAAAATGATTTCCACAGCTTAACTTCAGTAATACAGTGTAGATCCTTGTGCTGTGGTGGCAGCAGTGGCGTAGCTGCCATAGGGACATGTGAGGACACATGCCCTGGGTTTACACCAATTAGTCCTGGGGGGGGGGCTCAAATTCTTATGAGCAGCCTGGGAGCAGGAAGCAGCGTGGTGGCAGCTGGAGTGCACCAGCTGTGGCTGTGCCACTTCCCACTCTGAGCAGGCTGCTTGGCCTCTGGCCAGCTGGAGGCCAAGTAGATGGCTCAGGCTCCAGGAAGTGGCACAACATCCAATGGAGATGTGGGGGGGCAGCCTTCTGTAGGCCCACTGGGTGCCCCTTGAGTTGAGGAGCACCCAGCGGGGCTGTGGCAAGCTGCTGCCGGACCACCCCACCCCACCCCACTGGGCTCCAATGAAGGTAGGATGGGCGGCAGCCTTCTGTAGGCCCACTAGGTGCCCCTCAAGTTGAGGAGTGCCCTGCTGGGCCACGGCAAGCTGCTACCAGACCACCCCACCTCCATCGAAGTGCGCGCCTGCTTGCAGCAGGCTTGGGCTCCAATGAAGGTGGGGTGGGTGCAGCTTTCCGCAGAACCGCTGGGTGCCCCTTGAGTTAAGGAGTTTCAGACCACCCCACTCCACCTCCACTGGACTGTGCACCTGCTCGCAGTGGCAGATATTTAACCCTTCACCATCTGCAGGCTCCCAGAGGTACATGAAGTATGTAGGCAGGCATATTTTTTGGGTGTGGGTTTCATAACCTGAAAATTTCGAGAAAACCCCAGAAAAGTTGATATATGTCTCTGTCTGTTCCATTTGTATCCCTCCCACTGTCAAGCAGGGCTCAGGGTGGCTCACATCAGAAATACTACGTATTTTCATGATGTATTTGTGTACCAAAATCTTAAAATACTGTCCCTTGAGAAACTATTACTTACATATGTAAACTACATCGTTCTTAATAGATGTGGTAGATCTTACTCTGTTATTACTAGACCAATTCTAAGTCAGAATGACTGTTAATTTATATGTATTCCAAAGAATAAAATAAAATAAAAATGAAAACAATAATAATAATACACAATACATATCAGTTTAAATACCTAATGAAACAACAAAAGTTTCAAATCTTAACAAATTCTATACACAGCATCACAGAAGGTTGAGAAACTCTTGACAAATGTAAACTGGGGAGTTATATTGGCTGTGGCCATTTTTTTTGCTGTTGCAATTAAATTTAAAGGATGTCAAAGACAGTAATTGGGCTTTTAAATATTTAAATTTAAATGGAGTGTCTAGTATGACATTGCTCAAGGCCTGTAAGATAAATAAGTAGCATTGTCTAAAGTAACTTCCTTTCCTTGGTAACCTTGCCCTTAGAAGTGAAGCAAGTGGTGAATAATGACAGGGTCTTTTTGGTGGTGGCAACCACCAGAATATCTGCATTTGTTCGTGTTCACATACAATGGGAGAGAAGAAACGTTCCTCTTTTTGGGGTGATCTTAGTGATCTGTTTTGCTTTAATTTGTTTCTAATCTGTTACAAGACAACAATAAATCCCAGATTCAATTGTCCTTCCACAGTCTGTCTTCCAGCAACATTG